>NC_059132.1:19597157-19900187 GCF_020740605.2 Lemur catta | reverse complement strand
TAAATACTCATCTCCTCACCCCTCAGGTGTGATAACTTGGGCACATATGTTTTATACTGGATCCCAGGTTTCCCTAATAGGATTCAAGATATGGTATTTTTGCAGAGGAATTTGTATTTATATGGAGACACATTGCATTACTGCTCCAGGCTAGGTAACTTAGGTGTATATTTTGATTAAAATCGAGCCTACAAAATAATATTTTAAACTATAATTCTTAAGGTTAGAGGAAAGCATATTTTCCAATAAGTCTCTTGTTGCTATGGGAAAAAAAGCTGTACTGTAAGTAAACGAACAACAATCTGGGAGCTCATTCTTCTAAACAGATTTAAGACAGAGGCCAACATTTGTCTGAACAATGAAAGCTGAGGACAAACTAAACATCATTCTGTACATCAAATGTTTATGTAGATGCCATTTAAATGGGATCCTTGTCATATTAAGATAACATACAACAATATAATATAAAGAATGACATCTTTTTATTAAAATAAAAGGAGATCTAACATAGCCACATTTCAGTTTCCTACAAGAAGTAAACAAAAATAAAGATATCCTTGGGTTTAATTTCCTCAAGTTACAAACCCTACACATTTTTCTATAAGAAAATAGACAACTGAATCAAGAATTTTAACAGATATTTGATTTTCCTGCATATTATCTACTCAGATATAGTGTATGGTGTATAGATTTGTGTAATCAAGATAAATAAAATTAGTTTTCTTGTCTATAACTGCATCAAGTGAAAATAGCACTCAATCAGAAGGTGCTTGGGAATGCTTGGAATTAAATTATGGTCAATGTGATATACATGAAAATCACATTGTGTGACCTCAAGGGAGAACCTCAAAAAGACAGCCGTCCTCCAAAACAGTTGCATGCATTAATTAGAAGCCCAGCAACATCTCAAGTGGGCAATTCTATGGAATATGTGTCAGGGTCAAGAGCAGCAGGGACTGGTATTGGTAACATTGATTAGCAATTTTCTCAAGCAGAGTCATTTCTCTATCGGTATTGTCCCAAGGCAATTCTCATAGTCTGGAGACTCAATTATCATAAACATTTTAATGATGTTCAGAAAAGAGAAGAAAGGCCAGCACTTCTCCCAACCCCCACCCAAAAGTAGAGCTCCCCCCACTGCCACCCTAGTGTTTATCCAAAGGGCAGGCCTCCCAAGCAATGCTGAAGAGGCCAGATAGCAGATAAGCAAATAGATAATCAATATTCCTCTCATGTTTCCTATAGCCTTTGATTCAGCATGCTTCTATCACTCAGAGTTTATTGAAAGTTAGCTGAAAATTACTGCATTTTTTTTTATCATTTCAGACTAGTGATCTTGGAGAGTGCACAGCTTTTAAATTAAATTCAAGGGAGACTAGTTTTTGCATAAAAGAAAAAATATCCTAACAGGTGTAAGAAAATGGGATTTAGACGAGGAAGACAAGTGGATGTTTTATAAAATTTGAATTGACTCACAACAATCAGAGTACAACTAGCAGCAGCTTAGGGATTAGTCTTTAAAGATGAGCATGGCTGTGTCATGCTGATATATACAAGCCTCTCCCAAGAATTGACTGGCTTCTGTTTGTTTAGTAAAGATTTCCTACAGGTTATCCCAGCTAAGCTTGATAGCTTGTTAACAAAAAGTTCCTGCCCAAGGGCACCTCATAGACATTTCACATTGTACTAAATAGCAGCATAAAAATCTACGTTCTCAGACAGGAAACAGTCTGTTTATCAAACCTTCCTGGGTTTCCCACCTTAGGTGCGTATTTGCAAACCAAATTTATGACACATCATGTATTGGTTCACATTTTAGATACCAGGACAATAAAGTAAGTGAAAATCAGACATCAGTAAAAAAGATAAGTTTACCTCTAGGTATAATTTTGCTGTAATTAGTATGTGCCCTGGGAACACTTCTGTCATTTTTTTGATAGGCTGATAATTCTCAATTAGCATACAATGCAAAATATGCATTCTTACTAGAGAAGATTTGTGTGGCAATGATTTTGTGAAAGAGAAAATACTGTATTATCATCCCATCCAGTTTAACGAAAAAAAAAGTGTTATTGTCACATATACAACTTTTTTTTTCAGGTTAAACAAGTTAAAACAGAACATGTCTAGCTTGTCCAAGTTTATACTTTTGATTGTTTTTCCTTTAAGAAAAGTTAGACCCTTTGATAGATGTTGGCAATACATATTAATAGATATAGTTTCATAAGAATTCATGATACGGACATATAATCTTAGGCATAAGGATTAAATGACCTTTTACTGCTTGCTTAAAAATGTAATCTATAAAAATTTCCCATATTTTAAAAGTACCTCAGTGCAGCTGTATGATATATAAAAGAAAGTTAGGGAAAGAGAAAATAACAAAGACACCATCAACGGAAGAAGGCAAAATCTGAGTTAATAAATAAGTCAATCAGAAGTAAGGTTAGTTTTACAAAATACCTTAAGAATAAAAACAAAAACAAAAAAACCCACCACCACAACCACAAAAGAGTTCTATGTTTTGAAAAGATCATGAAGTGGATTTCAAAGTGAAGAACACCTGTGAATAAAATAAGAATAAAAAGACAATTGGACAAAATCTTGAGTCTAGTTACCTCCTTGCCATTCACAGGAAAAGTTCTGATTTGCAAACCTACATTGGTAATCCCAAAATTCAACCCATGGTCATTGCTACCACTATTATTATCATCCTCACCACTACTATTATTTCCTTCTCATTCTCAGCCTTCTAAAATATTTGAAAATCTGTTATGTGCTAAGCCCTTATTTAATGCCATGACACTAATAAAAGGTATTCTTTTTTGTTATATTTTTGATATTTTTAATGATTTTTTTTTTATTTTGGGATATTATGGGGGTACAAATATTTTGGTTACATGGATTGCTTTTGTACTGCTTGAGTCAAAGTTATAAGTATGCTCATCACCCAGATAAAAGATTATTCTTGGCTGCAACTTTGCCTCCTTCTCCAGTGTTCTTAACTACTTATTAATATTCTTATTTTCCTCTTCTTTTTTTGAGACAGAGTCTTGCTCTGTTGCCTGAGCTAGAGTGCAGTGGCATCATCATAGCTCACTTCAACCTCCAACTCCTGGGCTCAAGCAATCCTCCTGCCTCATCCTCTCAAGTAGCTGGGACTACAGGGACGTGCCATGACGCCCAGCTAATTTTTCTATTTTTTGTAGAGACGGGGTCTCGCCCTTGCTCAGGCTGGTATCAAACTCCTGAGCTCAGCCAGTCCTCCCACTTCAGCCTTCAGAGTGCTAGGATTATGGGCATGAGCCAACACGCCTGGCTTAATCTTCTTAACTTTTCATGCCTTCCCCATTCCAAATGTGTTAAAAATAATTTTAATAAATGATTTTAAGCTATATATAGAATAAAAATAGGCATTTCAATTCTTAAACATAGTCACAAGATTTGTATGTTTAACAAAGATAGCATATGATGACCTTGACTTTGAACTGAAAAATACATTTTTAACTAAATTTTTTATTTGGAGATAGTTGTAGATTCACACACAGTCATAATAAATAATATAGAATGTTTTCTTGTACCCTTTACCCAGTTTCCCCCAATATGGCAAAATTATGATAAAATGTTACAACCAGGATATTGGCACTGATACAAAGATAAAGAATAGTTTCATCACAACAATCCCTGCTATTATCCTTTTATAGCCACATCTATTTCCCTGCCCACCCCCTCAACCTCAACCTCAACATAACCCCTGACAACCACTAATCTGTTCTCCATTTCTAAACTTTTTTCATTTCAATAATGACATATGAATGGAATCATACAAAAATGTAACCTTTGGGGATTAACTTTTGTCTTTCTTTTTTTTTCTCAATATAATTCCCTGGAGATTCCAAATTGTTTTTTGTATCAATAGTTTACTACCGTTTTTTGCTAAATAGTAATAAAAATGATATGGATATACTGTAGTTTGTTTAACCATTTACTATTTGAAAGACATCTGGGTTGTTTCCTGTTTTAGGCTATGACTAATAAGCTGACATACAGAAGTTTTTGCATTAAATCAAATTTTCATTTTTCTGGGATAAATTCTAAAATGCAAATGCTGGATCACATATTACTTACATATTTAGTTTTTCAAGAAACTGCCAAATTATTTTCCAAATCCTTCTAAATTATTTGCCAAAACGGCTGTACTGTTTTATATTCTCACCAGCAACATATGAATGATACAGTTTCTCTCCATCCCTACCAGCATTTGGTGTTGTCTGTATTCTTTATTTTAGGCTTTCTGATATGTAATATCTTATTGTAGTTTTAATATACTTTCCCTAATGGCTAGTGATGCTAAATATCTTTTTGTGTGCTTATTTGCCATCATATGTGGTGAAATTTCTTTTTTGTCTTTTGCCAATTGTCTATTTATTTTTTACTGTTGAGTTTTGATAAATTTTAATATATTCTAGATACTAGTCTTTTGTTGGATAAATCTTCTCCCAATCTGTCACTTGTCTTCTGTGTGCATTTGGGGTGGGTGGGTGGGGGCTCTTACCTTTTTATCCTTTAATGGAGTATGATACAGAGCAAAAGCTTTTAATTTTAAGGAGGTCCATTTTAGTTTTTTATGAATCATGCTTTTGATGTCAAGTCTAAGAACTCTATGCCTAGCACTAGGTCCCAAAGATTTTCTCATATTTTTTTCTTAAAAGGTTTACAGTTTTGTGTTTGTACGTTTTTGATCTGTGATCCATTTTGAGTTAATTTTTGCATAAGATGTGAGATTTAGATGAAGACACATTTATTTATTTATTTGCCTTGAGATGTCAATTTGCTCCAGCACCATTTGTAAAATGTCTACCCTTTCTCTATTGAATTGCTTTTGCACCTTTGTCCAGAATTACTTGAGCCTATTTCTGTTCTCTATTCTGTTTCATTGTTTCACATGTCTATTCCTCCACCAATACCACTCTGTCTTGATTCATGTAGGCATATAGTACGATTTAATATGGATTTAATATTATTACTTTTTTTCAAGATTGTTTCGCCTATTCTAGATTTTAGAATATCTTGCTGCATTTTGATAGATATTGCATAAAACTTATAGATAGATTTGGGTAGAATTAGCATCATTACTATGTTGCCTACCAATATGAATGTGGTATTTTTATCTTTTTATTTAGTTTTTCTTTGATTTCTTTTTTTTTTTAATTTCAGAGTATTATAGGGGTACAAATGCTTTGGTTACATGAATTGCCTTTGCACTGATGGAGTCAGAGCTATAAGCACACCCATCCCACAGACAGAACACACTGACCCTGTTAGGTGTGAATCTACCCATCCCTTCCCCCCCACACCTGCCCAACACCCTATGAATGTTACTTCCCATATGTACACATTAGTGTTGATTGATTAGTACCAATTTAGTGGTGAGTACATGTGGTATTTGTTTCTCAATTCTTGAGATACTTCACTTAGAAGAATGGGCTCTAGCTCCATCCAGGATAATACAATAGGTAGTTCACCAATTTTTTTACAGCTGAGTAGTACTCCATGGTATACATATATCATATTTTATTAATCTGCTCATTTATTGATGGGCACTTGGGGTATTTCCACGTCATTACAATTGTGAATTGTGCTGCTATAAACATTCTAGTGCAGATGTCTTTTTTTCCTTTGGGTAGATACCCAATAGTGGGATTGCTGGATCAAATGGTAGGTCTATTTTTAGTTCTTTGAGGTATCTCTGTACTACTTTCCACAGGGGTTGCACTAGTTTGCAGTCCCACAAGCAGTGTATCAGTGTTCCTGTCTCTCTGCATCCACGCCAACATTTGTTGTTTGGGGACTTTTTGATAAAGGCCATTCTCATTGGAGTTAAGTGATATCTCATTGTGGTTTTGATTTGCATTTCCCTGCTGACTAGAGATGTTGAGCATTTTTTCATATGTTTGCTGGCCATTATTCTGTCTTCTTTTGAAAAATTTCTGTTCATGTCCTTTGCCCATGTTTTGATAGGGTTGTTTGATTTTTTCTTGCTGATTTTCCTGAGTTCTAAATAGATTCTAGTTATCAGCCCTTTATCAATGTGTAGCATACAATCATCTTGAGAACTAAATACGTGCACACTTACATACACACACATACACTCACACACTCACACAGTCATACACACCTGCACACAAGCATGCACACCTTTATAAAGTCCCTACCCTGGGATTCTATTCTGGTTTAACTGGTCTCTGGTGGGGTATGTATACCGGTATTTTTCATCAATGTTTTTAACCCCTCCACCCTGCCTTGCAATTTTTTGTGCAACTAAGTTTGAAATGCTCCTGTATATTAATGGCAGAAACTGAGTGGAATAAATACTGAAATGTTTTTTGGATCGAGATTCAAAAGAACTATCTAATTCCAAACTTTCTAAAGACAATTTGTCTTTCTATATTTTTCTCCTCATTTGAGAAATAAAATAATTCTATTAGAACTAGCTCTAAAGATCCTTAGCGTTCTCAGATAGCATGGCTGTAAATACTAAAGCCGTTTTACATTTCTCCTTTCTTAAACCATTTGAATCAACATTTGCAGATAGACTTAATATGACAGATTCCCCCCTGAAGGGGTATTAGATTAATGGACGGTTGGAGATAGTTTATATATCCCATCCCCAAAGTAAAGCTTTATCAGACATCCTGAAAGGGATCTGGGTACATTAGGGAAAATAACATTTCCATTCCAGATTCAATACTGATCCATCAAATCTGTTCATCTGCTGTCAGCAGAAGTTAATGCCAGATGCTTGAGAGGCAGGCCGGAACATTCCTGAATGCCACCAGTTAACTGTGCAAAACTTGACTGTGGGGAACAATTCTCCCTGGTTCCTCCAGATACTGTTCAGACATTATGAACTATTAGCTTTAATTACACTTTCAGTAGCGTAGCTATGAGAGCAGGGAACGGCTACCCCCAAATCCAAGTTGTAAAAACCTAGTCACACAGTTTATCAGCTTCAGTACAGATAAATGTTGCAGTGTATTCTAAATAATCCCAAGAAATTATTCTGGAGTCTGTGCCAATTTATTTCCTGCTTCTGGAACAGCAGTGCTTTAATGAATTTCAACTTTTATAAAATGTAGATTTTGATGGTTTGGTTAGAGAATAAATCCGAGTAACTCAGGTTCAGAGTGAATGCATATGAATGCATAAGATATGTATATGTTCTTGTGTAAAATATGTTTTTTAAAATGTTATTTGCATTTTAATAGTGGGGCAAAGCAGGGTTTTAGCTGTAATGATGGCAGCAGAAGCTATATGCGCTGCCAAGGGTGCTTGTTTCAGCTTCTCTAAGGTTGAAACTAGCTCAGAGCCTGAATAGGCAACTTCATGCGAGATGGAGTGCCAAGTGCTCCAAGGCCTAAATCAAATAAAGATCTAGTTAAGTGCCTAATGAACCTCTCAAACAGATGCGGACAGTTTCAATATGCTAACTAGTGTATAAGATTATTAGGTAGAGAGTGCACCATAAAATTGCATTAAGGCATAGCACAAGATATGGAAAAAGAACAAACGAAAAAGAAATGCTTTTACAAATGCTCTTGGACTAAACTTCAGTTCGACCATTCAGGATATGTATATTCTGAATGGCTTCTTTCCAAAAATATTTTCAAAGATAATTTAGACTGAAATGGGATAAAAATTTTCAGTTTTCCCAGAGCCTCTTAGATGTCTTTCTTTCTTTCTTTCTTGATTCAGAGAAAACAAAATTTTTAAACTTCTAAAAATGCTCATCAGTTAAATCTGATCTTGTAGAAAAAGAAACAGCTATCATCTTTTAAAGGTTTCCACCTAGTGGTAAAGTTATTATGAGCAAGAGGTAGAATCTGAATGATTAAAGCAGACACAAACACTAACATTAGGCAATACTTCAACTTGCGTGTTTCGTGACGTTGAGAACTATGCATTAAACACATTCAATGCTGCCAGGAGAGATCACTAAACAATGCCTCATCGTAAGGTTACTTTCCTTCTTTAGGTTTACAGAGATTGCTGCTAAATCACTGTTAGAGGTGTCTTAACTTTATGAAACTATAAGCAGTGGTTTGTATGCATTCTTTAGGCTTCAGAGAAAGATAACAGCACAAAAGAAAAAAACAAAAATATTAAAAATTAAAAGAAAAAGACGCAGCACATAAAGTAGCAGTTTTCTTTGAGATTAAAAATAAAAACTGGCTTATGCAGAGACATCAGATTGTTTATAGTGAAGAGGTATAAACTCTTGTCATTAACTGACTGTGTGAATTTGAGCAAGACCACCTTTCCAGATCTCCACTTTGTGCTCCATAAAATAAGGGGATTTAAATTAAATCTGGGGCTACACAACAGTTGCCACGGGCCAATTTGGTTTTTGAGTGTATTCTGTTTAATCTGTACTCAAAGGACGAGGAGAAGGAGTAGGAGGATTGGAAGGAAGAAGAGCATTTTCAAGCTTCGAGGTAGAACAGTCCAAGGTAGAACACTCTATACCAGGTGACTGTACGAATAGTCACTCTACACAAGCTGTTCAAGGTAGAACAGTCACTTTGCGCCAGGCCCCAGTCACCATGAGTCCCTTTCCACACTAGCTGTTTACTATTTATATCTGAGCTTTGAGGACATTTGGGCTTGTGTCTCCTGTTCTGAATGATTTCCAAGGTGACATGCAGATTTAACCAATTTCAGAGTCATCTAAGTGTCTTGCAAAATCAACATTTGTGGCCAATAGTTATTAAGTTCCAGACAAAGCACTTTGTCTAATTCCATCCTCACAACCATCTAGGGGGTAGACATCTATCATTTCTCTTTCGTCACTGAATGAAGAAACCAGGTTCATAAAAGTTAAATAATTTGCTTGAAGTCATATAGCCAGCAAGTGGCAGCGCAAGGATTCTGATCTATTGGAATCCAGGCCTCAAATCCTTAACCCTCCCAAAAGATATTTTTACATTCCAAACTAGGGAGATGTCATCTATATTCTATAGTTGACTGGTCACTCTCTACCTACCTTCTCCAAATATCTCAATTTTGGTGATACATGCATGGAAACAAAGAGGAGGTCATCTTTTCAATTTGCAATATTTGTCGCATCTCAGTGCCTGTGTGATTTATATCACTGAATCATATTTAGATGAGGATAAGCACAAAGAAAAAGGCAGAGAACTGACATAAGTTTTTCCCACATGATTCTGTCACAACTTCAATATTAACTTTGTGCAACAAAATGTTCCAAAGGATTTAGAATAGAATTTGAAATTTCTCTAAAACAAATGTAGCATTTGGGTGGCATATGATTATGAAACCAGTCCTGTGACTATAAGGATGATACTCCAGTTTACTATTGGAATCAAAGAGTTCCATTAATCATATGAGGAAATAAAAGCAATGTGGTCTTTAAATGTTTGTATTAAAGACTAACTCCTCTTCTGAATATACATATTAACAACATTTTGGGGATACTGTGAGGGAGGAAGGGGAGAGAACAGTTAATTTGGATACATTCTGTGTACAGTCCCATGTAAGAATCACAAATCTAATGATTAAAATGAGTTACCACAGAAACTTACATGTAACATAGCACATTCCAACAAGATATGTTGTACATTAATTATGCTCAATGTGATTCAGATTAGTCAACTTTAAAGGAAAGGGCAACATAGCGATTAAAAATTTCACATTGTTTTTCCAATAACTTTTTTATTATGTTGTTTTTGTGAGCAAATTGCTAAAATCTGCCTTGAAATGCCAATGGAATTCTAAGCACATTGAGGCACCAGAACTCATTGTGCATTTGAAATTCCTCTATACTTTGTTCTAAATAAACTGACCATTAGGGTTATGAGTCATCAAGCTAGGACTTTCTGACCTATTGGAAATTCAGATCTTTGCTTACTTTGTACCGCAGCATCCTGTGCTGGTCCCCCGAGGACATAGCACAAACTGTAGGAAGCAATTATGAGCTTGGGAAGAGATGAAGCCAGAGAGAGCAAGATGAGCTTCTTAAAACTTTTCCTTTTCTGCTTTTTAACATTAGTGTTTCCCTCTACAATGAGTTAACAGAATGAGATAGAGAAAAATTCTCCCTTAGTTTGGAAAGTTGAACCTTTTTCTTTCCTTGCTTAGGTGATAGCATTGACACTTCACACAGAGGGCTAATTTACATTTAATGCCTTGGAAATTAATTACAGAGAATAAAGATAATTGTAAAAGCACCCCCTTATGCACTTCCAAAAATAAACAAACAAACCACATCATGATTACTAAGCAGCCATCTAATGCTTCATTTTATGCACAGTGGGAAGGGCACCAGTGGTCTGGAAAGGGATGGAGGGAAAGAAGAGAGGACACTAATTTGAAATATGTAACAGCAGAGGCAGTTTTATGTGGTAATGACCTGCAGCTTCCCCAGCAGGAGCGGAAGTCCTCAAAGCTTTATGCATGGAGTCCAAGGACGTGCTTACTGGAATTCGGGTCTAGCCAGTCAGCCAAATGACTTAAAAAATAATTTAACCAAGTTCGAGATTTTTACTATGCCAGTGAGTGGGTATGCCAGGAATAGGAATCTTGCTTTTGCTGTTATGATGAAATGGGTATGTCTCATTCAAATTCCCCTGATTAAATTAATTCCCTTCCTTTCATATAGAATACTAAGACTCATTTACCTTGGGAGAAGGAGTCATAATATGACCAAGTTTACGATATTGTTGTAGGAAAAAATTAGTAAAGAGATATATCCCTTTTAAATGTTGCCATTTACTTCCAGGGGGCAACTAAAACCCCAAATGATCACCTTGTCAGACATCCCAAATGTTCTCTATCAAAACACTTATTGGAATTACGATGCGTAGAGGGCAACCAGGAGTAGTATAATTTCTGTTCAAATATCAGCTTATCAATGAGGTTTTCATTCCGTGATTTTTATTTAAAATAAAAAAAAACTTCTTTCTCCTCCATTGCACAACTATTAATTCCAGTTGACATTTATTATCCTTCTTTTCTTATATCAGCTGCCATTTATTTACTTACTTATTTGTTTATTTATGGTCCACCCCACTTGAATGCCATTTTCATGATGGCAAGGAATTTTTGTGGGATGTATCTGCAGCTCCTGGATCACTGCCTGGCATATAATAGGCATTCAAATATTAGTTGAAAGAATAGCAGACTTCAACTAGATGCACTTTATTTTACAATATTATTATACAGAATACAATCATACACTAATTCTATTAATCTATAGACAGGGCATCTTGGCAGTTAAGAGAAACTTGGGTTACTTCATCTTTAAAAAAAATGAAGAAATTCCCAAAACAGTGGTATAAAACATTTAAAATACACTGAAGTGTTATGCTAACCAAAATTAATTTTTCAAATTGAAATGAACAGTGCAAAGGAATTAAGTTATCATAAGGTATTCTCCAAATTCCTAAAACACTGCTTGATGGTTTACTACAGATGAAAATGAAGCTTGAATTTAAAGTTCTCAGACTGTCTTCCTACAATCATGATAGTACGCATAACCTCATTTGCCAATAACATCGACAGCGTAAACTTAGGTTTTGTCATTCATAGAAAGCACAGACCAAATTTCCCTTTGTCACTGATTCTCCCCATTACCTATCTCAAAACAAGTGTTAGAACTTAACTACAGCCCACCTGACAAATCTTCATGTCACATCATCAGCGTTCAGAAGACACATGACAAATTACTAGTGTAAGTTCTAGACATCCAAACGCTAAGCTACAGAACTGGAGAAACTGGTTGTGTTATGCTGGGCATTTGGTTTCAAAATGGTTGTGTCCAACAGCTATGTCAAAGTCTCATGCCCAGTCCAATAAGGTACACATTGGGTAAAGTGTGTAAATTGACTAAAAATTTAATTTTGGAACTTATTTTTTTTCAATGTGTCTTAGTTTCCTGTGGCTGCTGTAACAAAGTATCACAAATTTGGTGACTGAAACAACAGAAGTTTATTGTCTCATAGTTCTGGAGGTCAGAAACTCTAAGTTAGTATCACCAAACCGAAATCAAGATATTGGCAGGGCCCGTATTCCCTTTAGAGGCTCTAGAAGAGAATCTCTTTTTAACTCTTCCCGTCTTCAGTAGCTGCCAGCATTCCTTGGCTTGTGGCCACACTACTTCAATGTCTGACTCCCTGGGCATGCTGCCTTCTCTTCCATCTCAAATTTCACTTTTCCTCTCTCTTATAAGGGCACTTATGATTGCATTTGGGGCCTACTTGTATAATACAGGTCTCCCTCTCTCCTTAAATGAATTACATCTGCCAAGTCCCTTTTTGCTATAAAAGGTAACATTCACAGATACTATGGATTGGAATGTGAGCATCTCCTGGGAGAAGGCATTATCCAACCTACCACAGCCTACCATCTGTCCCGCAGAGAGTCACACCTGCCCCATGTGCAAAATATATTCAGCTCACCCTCAGAAGCCCAAAACTCTCAACTCATTACAGCATTAACTCAAGTCTAAAATTTCATCTCAATATTATGAGCTCAAAAGTCCCAAATCTCATCCTCTGAATAACCTAACTCAGGTCTGAGTCAGAGTCTGGGTATGATTCATCCTTTGGCAAAATTTCTCTCCATTTCTGGGTCTGTGAAACTAGGACACAAATGATCTGCTTCCAAAATAAAACGGTAGGGAAGACATATCATAATAATTATATACATGGACAATCCAAAATGAGGAAAAGAAAAGAAAAAAGGAATAACTGGCCCACAACTTCAAAACCCAACCAGGCTGTCTCCAGTAGATTTCAAGGCCTATGAATAAAAGGCTCTGCCTTTGAGACCCAACACTCCAGCCTCTGCATCCACAGCTCCAGCTTCTAGCCCTGCACCATGGCTCTGGTCTCTGGACTCAGGGCCTTTCACTTGGAGTTACACTTCCTTCATTTCATCCTGTCTCCGTCCCTTTCAGGCCAAGCTGGCAGTATTTATGTTGTTATAACCTTTCTAGAATCCTTTTGGGTCTTGAGGATTCATGCCACTGGACAAGGGGATCTTCCACACACATTTTCTGAATAATCTCATCTTTATTCCTGGCTTCTGCTGAGATGGTTGAGCAGACCCACAAGTCACATGCTTACTTTCTACAAAGAGCCCTCTATGTGAGGGGATACTCTGACCTTTTGATCATTTTGAGTCACTACTCAATGGTTTTCCAGTTATCCCATTGGGTTTATATTCAGACCTCACTTTTCTAACAGTAAATATCACAATTTTAGCCTTTTTTTGCAGTCTAGATAGGTTGAGAATTTTCCAAATCATCAAATCCTTGTTCATTTTGGGTTAACAGTTCTTCCCTCATTTTTTATCTTTCCCTTCACATTTTACTACAAGCAAGAGGAAACCAGGCCACACCTTGATTGCTAATCTTGGAAATCTCAGCTCAATACCCAAGTTCATCGCTTACAAGTTTTGCTTTCCGTTTCTTTCTGAGCTCTTACCAGAAACGCCTTGAACGTCTATATTTTTACCAACAGTCTGTTCAAGCCAATCTAGGCTTTTTCCTGTTATGCACCTTAAAATTATTCCAGTTTCTTCCCACTACCCATCCCAAAAAACACTTCCACATTTTCAGAAATTTGGTATAGCATTCCACACTCAGTATGAAAATCTATTTAATTTTCCTGTGGCTGCTGTAACAAATTAGCACCAACTCAGAGGCTTAAAACAACAGAAGCATATTCTTTCACAGTTCTGGAGCCCAGAAGTCTGAAATCAGAATCACTGGGTTGAAACCCTGGTGTCAGTATGATCACACTCCCCCTGGAGGTTCTACGCCTCTTCCAGCTTCAGGGGGCCAGCATCTTCATCCCTGCTACGTCTTCACACTGCCTATAGCCTTTGTGTGTGTAATCTCTCTCTGTTCCTACCCTCTCTTATAAAGATACATGTGATCTCATTTAAGGCCTTGGATAATCTAGAGAACCTTTTTCTAACATTCTTAACTTAATCACATCTGCAAAGACCCTGTTTCCATGTAATGTAACATTTCCAGTTTCCAGTGATTAGGTCCTGCTATGTTATCAGAAATAAAAAATCATAGTGTCTGACTTTGCACTCAGAATAACTCAATAGCCTTTGTTGTTTCTGTTGTTGCTGTTTGTCTTTTTCTTCTGAGGGAAGAACACAATATGCTCCCACTCACTCCTCCAAATTTACCACTGCCCCGGCCTTCTCTGTCTTCTTAAATGGCATTATCAAGTGCCTAAGCCTAACACTTAGGCATGATCATAAATTTTCCCTCTTTTACCTACTACACTTAATGCATCAGCAAATAACTACCTCTTCTCTTTGCTAGTTCTACTGTTTTTCTCCAACCATGGTCATTTCTCTCCTGGACATTAACAGTAACTCCTAACTATCCCCAACTTCCACTCTGGCCAGAGTGGCCACTCACCCAACCATTCACTCTCCCCCAGCAGCCACAGTAGGATGTTTTAAGATCCCATCAGTTAATGTCACTCCCTTGCTTAACACTACACACTGGCTTCCCGCCACACTTGGAATAAAACCTAACGTGCTACCTATACTTAAAATGTTCCATATAATCTGTAACCCAATAGATTCATTTGCCACTTCATTGTGGGATTCTTTCTTAACAGACAATAAGCTATTCATAAAGGAAAGAAAAATGTTTGTAAAATAGAAATGTGTTGTACTTTTAATAACATCACTTCATTCTGTATTTTACTTTACCTTAAAAATAATATCTTCAAATCTCTTTTATAGGATATTTAGAAATATGTGGTTTCAAATGCACTTAGATGAACCTTGGGTTTATTGCTTAGTCTGTGACAGATGTTTTACTAGCATTAGTTTGTGACCTACTGCTGGCTTATCAATTATCACCTGATAAAAGTATCACTTACAGTTCTCATGGTTGGGTCAAAAATCAACAGTGATATATACAATACCTGCAATGTGTCCAGGCGTATACAGGTAGCAACTTGGGAGAAAACATATACACATATATTTCTCCTAGACTTGTTAAGGCATCTTTTTTTTTCCCTCTTGTCATTCAGTGCCTCCAAATTAAAGGCAAATTGAAAATTATAAATATCTCAAAGTAAAAGTAACAATTTACAAAAGAACACACAAAACCTCAGAAAGTTATAAACATCTTTGGTGGTAGCTAAAAATACAAAATTTAAAAATTATAATTTTTGAATATCATATTAATAATTATAAGTTTAATATCTATTATTGCACAAGTATAAAAAGTACAGTATTTTTTAATACAATGTACTTGTATAACATCAGCACAGCTATGTTGCAGAGTTATTTGTCAAGAATCATCAATACTATCAAAATGATCATACCTTTGAATATAGCTCTTCCTTTTAAACTAATAAAAATCAAATATGTGCAAGAAAATTTATGCATAAGGACATTTGTTATTTCATTATTTACAAGAGGAAAATTTTTAAAAATATGACCCTAGAGGATTGAATGAATAAATTATGTTACGTCCACAGGCTGAAATACTACATGGCTATTTGAAATCATGATTTAGAAAAACATTTTATGACATTAGCAAATCTTAATGGTGAGTAGTTACAGCAATTTAAACAATTGTTATGTGCCTTCTGTTGCCAGTTTTGTGAGACACACACATATAAAAGCACATTTCTGGAAGTATATTGACATACACAAAGAATTATTAATAATAATGAAGGCATTAATGATGACTTTCATTTTCTCCTTAATATTTATTTCTCTTTTCAAAATTTTGTAAATTACATGCACTATTTTTGTAATATACTTGCTAATGAAAATACTAAGAAAAATCTATGCATTATTTTAAAAATAGCTAATGGAAAGATTAAAAGAGACCCTGATAATATCAGAATCCCAGAAACTTTCACGTAAAAAAACTAAATATTCTTTTTCTTTTTTCTGCTATAGGAGGGGAGAAAAATTAGATAACTAGACGGTAAGGTAAAGAAATCATATAAGAGAGTTGATGATCTCTTACCTACTATCTCAGCCAATGACACAGAATTGATATTTTTCAAATTCCATAAAATTACATACAGGTGTATACACAGTAAGCTACACAGTCAAGTACTATCTATGTTAACAAACTGCACCAAAAAACAAATAAAATATTCAAATTAAATCAAAATATTGCAGACTGAACATTTCATTGAGGGGTGCTTTGAGATATATAAGTGGGGAAGGGGAATGTTAATGACAAAGATAAATAACTCCTTAATTTGTAGAGTGCTAATTGTGTCATACTTAGTATTCATTGCATTGGGTGCAGTTAGGAAAAACCATCCAAATTTATGTTTTGGGGGAAATGTTTACATTGTATTAATATTTTTGAGTGCCTATTTTGCAACATAAAAATCTTATATTAGCTTTAAAAATTTAACATATAATAAAAGACTCATCAAAAATAAACTAATTTTTAAAAATGATAATCCATTCTCATGAAAGGACTTATAAATAATTCAAAAAATTACCTGTTCTCATTTTCTTTCTATATACTTCCTCAACCATATACTATTCCTTCTTTACTGTCTCCCTCCCTCAGAGCCAGAAGTATAATTGCCACCAGCTACATAGGGCCATCAATTAATAAAACCTAAGTCAGCTGCCTTCTACCTCTCCACGCTTCTTAAAGGATATTTTCTGTGAAAAGAGTTCACATCAGGCCGGGCAAGGTGGCTCACGCCTGTAATCCTAGCACTCTGGGAGGCCGAGGCGGGAGGATGGCTCCAGGTCAGGAGTTCAAGACCAGCCTGAGCAAGAGTGAGACCCCGTCTCTATTAAAAATAGAAAGAAATTATATGGACACCTAAAAATATATATAGAAAAAATTAGCTAGTCATGGTGGTGCATGCCTGTAGTCCCAGCTACTCAGGAGGCTGAGGCAGAAGGATTGTTTGAGCCCAGGAGTTTGAGGTTGCTGTGAGCAAGGCTGACGCCATGGCACTCTAGCCCGGGGAACAGAGTGAGACTCTGTCTCAAAAAAAAAAAAAAAAAAAAAGAGTTCGCATCATATCCAAGAGAATTGGGAAGTTATTCACTGACTCAAAATTTGCTTAAATAAATATTTTATGTACACAATATATATAGGTATTAACTTTCCTGGTTTGCACATTAGTTTAACAGATAGCATTCGTTTCCTCATAATAGCAACCAAAAATCCAAAATCACAATCTAGATAATAATAAATCCATATACATAGTCACATGTATATTTTCAGCTTGCTTTAACATCAGTAAGAATCTCTACATTAACATTCTAGTTAGATCTATCATAAATGATAGCAAAGGTGTTGTGCTCCGTGGCTGTGGCTCACGCCTGTAATCCTAGCACTCTGGGAGGCCGAGGGGGGAGGATCGCTTGAGGTCAGGAGTCAGAGACCAGCCTAAGCAAGATTGAGAGAGACCCTGTTTCTACAAAAAATAGAAAAAAAATTAGCTGGTCATGGTGGTGCGTGCCTGTAGTCTCAGCTGCTCGGGAGGCTGAGGCAGGTGGATCACTTGAGCCCAGGAGTTTGAGGTTGCTGTGAGCTAGGCTGATGCCATGGCACTCCAGCCTAGGCAAAAGAGGGAGATTCTGTCTCAAAAAACAAACAAACAAAAAACAAAACAGAAAAACAATAGCAAAGGACTCTGGAATCTAGGTTAAATGATGCATTTGAATGGCTTCATCAGCTTTGCTCACATTCTACTCTTCTATGGATTTCTCTGCTTTCAGAGGCTAATTGACCAATCAATTCCAGAATTGTCCTGTAGGTCTTCTACATTCCTATCCCCTTTTACAGCCCTTATACTTCCGTTATAATAAATGGTATTTACAAGTTAGTCCCCTTCACTCCATGGAGATTATTGCTCCATTAAAACAGGGAAAACATTCTTCATCTTTGTTTGCTTGAAATCAAGGGAAGTGGCTGGCATATAACAGACAGTAGGGCTTCACAAATAATATTGAAAGAATAAATCACAATTATAGTGATATTTTGAAAATGTCATAGAAAATCAAAACTGTAAATTTTAATGATAGTGCCCCAAACAACTCTGGCCATTTACTTTTGAAAGTAATTCAGGTTTAAAATAAGTTCTTCATTAAGCTTATATCAGAAAGAAAAAAAAAATAAGATTTAGACAAATACAATTATGAAGAATGTTAAGAAGATGTAAAATGCTTATCTTAGAAATTATAGAAAAATTTAAAATATTTACTGAAAGCAGTGGAAATTAAATAAATTGATTGAGCAAATTCTGCCTCAGTTTACAAAGACATTAAATTGGAAAAAAAAACCCCACAACTTTTATGTGTTAAAAATATATTGACTGCAGAAGGAATAATAGCATCTTGAACTACAAACTCATTGTTAAACAACATAAATACAGGCATCATTGCTGTCCCAGCTTGAGAACAGAAATGCATCAGAACAAAATCCTGAACTTAATTGTAAAAGAAAAATAAATAAACAAAGCAATGAATGTAATTATTTTACCTACCTTTGTCTTGTAAATACATTTGGGAGAGTGAGAAAATGTCTGCTTGTACTTACACTTAGACAATTCCAACTTTCCCCATTCACTAGGTAATATGGTGTTTTGGCTTATTTGTGAGTATGTAGCTTCTTTTCCTGGAATCCAACCCAAACAAACAGATCCTTATGCAATATGTTCAAGCTCTTTAGTATAAATAGAAGATTAAAAAAAATCTATATTACCGATGTTGGTATTTGTGTAGCTAGTTTTCTATTCTACTCTTGAATTCCCTTTTATTGGGACATGATTTAGGGGACTGCATGTGGGCACCTAAATATCTACTTCAATGTGAATCTTTCTCTCAAATATTAACTACAAAATCTAAACCTCAATTAATGTCTATTATCAAATTAAAAGATATTGTTAGTTTTCACACTTCAGTTCTCAGCTTAATGCTTTAACTACTCTTATTAGGGGCTCTTAGCACATCAAAAAAGGATCAGCAAAACAAATGATTAGCTCTCTGGCATAAACACATATAAATCTAGGCAACATGTATTATAATTTGCTGCTATACATTCTCTGCACACAGTGCCCAAAGGAATGTATAGATATCTATTATTTTCTATTGCATAAAAACTGTAAAAATCATCACTTTATGATTCAAGTTAAATTGCCAAATTCCATATTTTGGTTCCCAAATCCTCTTTTCCACAAACTTTTATCTCTCTACCAAAAGGAAATATATGTCCTCTTAAAATAAAAATACATCATACAAAAGCTTACTGTTTGGATTTTCTTTTGACCTCCAAGAAAACAGAAAGGGAAAGATTTTATGTCTATTGCTTACAAATGCCTATAATGTCACTGAATGATAACAATTAACTGTTTTATTTTTCCTAAATTGGTTTATGCCATGTTAACCAACAAAAATTCAATCTTCCTACACAGTAGAGAAGGCTCCTTTATCTTAAAAGTTTTAGGGTTTTTGTTTTGCTTTGTTTTTATTTTTTTTTTAGCCAGTAAATTATACATAAGATTGTACAATGAATTTACTTTCCAATTAATTTGTCTATTCTAATCGGTCTGTTAGGAAAACTAACTCATTTAACGCTACAGGCAGTTGCTTAGAAAGTCTTTAGGGAATTGATCACTTCATTGCAGTTAAAAGTATATTATTTGGAGGCATAAATGGGTAAATGGATATAAGATCTCCTTTTATGTTTGGACCTTGGTACTAAGTTGCAGTAGGCCACACTCCCACTGTTAGCCTTAATAGGATTAGTTGGGGTATTATCAAAAGAACAATTAACACCTGCTGATATGATCACAGATGGTATCAAAGAGTAAGAGGAACTCAATTTTACAGGGACACTCATCTCAGGCTTTTATATTGGGAGTGCCAGCACAAAAATGGCTACAAAATTCAATGACATTATTCTGTGTAACTATTAATGGCACATCATCAAAACTGGTATAAAATTAAATGTCTTTTCTACCTTGCTTAATTCTAAGGAAGGGGGTTCTATTTGATTGTCTGCTAATGCTAGCTCTCTGACTCTGGATATGTTATTTAATTTCTCTGAGCATAGGTTTCCTTAATTGCAAAATTGAGACCAATAATAGCACCCAGATCCCAGGATGGTTATAAGGATTAAATGTGATAATCCTGGTTCAAGGCATTACCTTGTTCCTAACATATAAATCTGAGTCCTTATTGTACTGAGTTTTACAATGTTATCATTAATGATTTTGTAGACTCTACAGGAAAGCTTCAATAAATAAGAACTTAGAAACACTTTGCTTTTGATAGGTACCATTAGCCCAATTTCCAAAGAAGGTATATAATTTTAATTACAAAGTGATTGTAAATTCTATTATATATGCCTTTCAACTTTGTAGGAATTTTTTCTTCTATTAATGGAATGTACTTGATTTACAGATTAGGTTTAGAATAATTTACTAGTAAATCGTTGTTTTAATATATTGCTATTTCATTTTGCTAATAGTTTCTTTGCCTCAATTTTAAGTGAAATTATTATGGTATCTTTATTTATTGTAGTATCCATGTCTATGTTGTGTTTAGGGTTCTGCTAGCCTTATGGCATGAATTAAGGATATTTAAGTCTTCCCTAGGTCTTGAGACATTCAGATAACATAGGAGTTATCTATGCATTGACTTTTGTAGAAGTTTACACTGGTGTTTGTGAGCAAAGGGCAGGGAATGAAAGGGTTAAAATGATTTGACTTCTTTCTCTACTTTTCTTTGATTACTTGTATGTTTAATTATACGTTGGTTTGGAAATTTATATTTTTCTAGAAAAAATCAGAGGTATAGAATTCTAAGAAAGCCAAGAAGGCCAGCAAAACAAAGGAGGGATAGAATCTAGTTCTTTGAAGGATAATTCAACCAATTTTGATGATAGAAAATAACCTTTTGGAAATTGATTTCTCTTTAAGTTTCACAAAGGAATTTCAAATTTGTTCACTAATATTATATAGTTTGGTCCTTTCAAATTTCAAATTTCATGAAAAATTGTTTTAAAGACAAGAGATAGTAACTAGATAAATTAGATGACTTATCTAAAATCAAATGATCAGAACTACCTCACATCCACTAGTATTCAGATTTCAAAAAAATCATAAAACAAGTGTTGGTCATGAAATGGAGAAATGGAGAAACAGTACAGTGGTTTCTCAAAAAATTAAAAATAAATTTACCATATGATGCAGCAATTCTACTTCTGGGTATATACCCAAAATAAGTGAAAACAGAGCCTTGAAGATACATTGGTATACCCATGTCCAAATCAGCATTATTAGCCAAGAGGTGAAAGCAACCCAAGTGTCCATCAATGGATGAATAGATAAATGAAATATGGTATATACACAAAATGGAATATAATTTAGCCTTAAAAAGGAATGGAATTATTACACGTTACAACATGGATTAATCTTATAGACATTATATCAAGTGAAACAAAGCAGCTACAAAAAGACAAACGTGGTCCGATCCCACTTATATAAGATACCTAGATTAGTCAAACTCCTAGAAACAAAAAGTAGAATGGTGGTTACCAAAAGCTACCAGGGGGAAACAGGATATGGGAGTTTTAGTTTTGCAACATGAAAAGAATTCTGAAGACGGGCGGTGGTAATGGTTGCACAACAATGTAAATGTACTTCATATCACTGAACTGTGCATGGTTAAGATGGTAAATTTTATGTTGTGTAGATTTTACCATAATTTCAAAATTTGTTTAAAAAAACAAATGGTCAGAAAGTGACAGAGTCAAGCCAAGGAAAAACCTCCTGAGCCAGAGGCTTTTAAACTATTCCTGGCCACTCTAAGCTGAACAGGGCATATTCCCTCCATCCCTAATCTCTAAGAAAAAAAATTCAGAGTTTATCTTTGCTTTGTTCTGTCCTTTTATATGCTAATAAAAGAAAAAATAGGAAAGCTGACAAATAAGGCCTTAAGGCAACACCTAATAATATTCCCTCCAAAACAGGTTTTCATTCTATTAGAACATCTTCCTGAGGGAAGCCAGGCCTAACTCTCCTAACACTTAACTGTGTGCACCTGTCTCTCTTCAATATATCTACTACATTCTAGTCTTACTTTCTTTACACCTCTCATTTTACTGTATTCTAGATATCTGCTTATTTTCCCTTTCCCTCTAAAATGGGAACCTCTGGATAATAATCAATAAAAGGTTAAAAATCTAATTTTTACCCTCTATTTTTGTTCTCATGGCATGGATTTCAAATGATTAGTGTTCCGTCTCCCCATTCATTAGTCCATATGTTTTGTATACATACAGCAGAGTCAATCAGTCTCTGAAGATTTATTTTGTGTAAGGTGCTATACCGGAGAGCAGTATAAAACTTTTAAGAAAAGGCCAAAATTTTTTTTCTCATTGAGGTCACATCGGACAATACACAATATAAAGAAATGTAGTCCATATTATGCCTATGTGATAAGAGAAAAATAAAGCAGAGTAGAAGATATAATGTGTCTGCCTATGTAAGAAAAGGAGAATATTATTATTTTATAGTATTTTATAATTTTAATAATATATATGCCTATCCATGCAAAAAGACAAAGTGTTCAATAAATAATAGCTGTAGACTATAATTATTATGATGGTGACATGGAAGAAGAAGTAGAAGGAGGAGGAAAGGGAGGGAAATTGAGTTTTGTTTACAAAACTATCACAAGACTTCAAGTGAATTACCAAAATTATAATAAATAGTCCTAGTACAAAAAATAGATATGGTATAGTGCCAGTTTTCTCTTTAAAACATATATCAAGGTGACTCTCACACATATTGGCTCTATGTCAGCCTTCCATGCCATATGTGGGTTAAAGAGCCAAAGAAGCTGTGTCCTTGGGTTGCCCTTGGTTGGCGCCTTGCTCTTGGTGGATTTCCTTTTATGCATCTTTGGATAAAACTAAATTCAAGTCATATTTTATTAAACTGTTACTGAGCAAACAATGGGCTTGCTGCTTGATGCAGATAGAAGCCAATACCATGGCACTAGCTTCTGAGAAAAGAAAAGCTTTATTGCAAGTCTATGGGCAGGGAGATAGGAAGAAATGCTCAAATCTGTCTCCCTGAGCTGAGGTCTGTTTAGGTTTTATGAGCATAGTGTAATGAGGCATGATCTGATTGAATCTTGCCATGCGGTGATACTGGGAGGCATGATCTGACTAAATCCTGACAGGGGCAATAATAGGGCTTGATCTGATTGGATCCTAGATCCTGCCATGGTATGGTCTTCTTAATCCAGTCTCCACTCCTTGGTCCATGCACTTAGGTTCCATCTATGGTTGCAAGCTTGGCTCGTCTGGCCATGCTCAGGTGATGTGGCCTTCAACCTGGTGGTCCATGGCAACTGAAACACAACTTTGTTACATAAAAGTTGAGCCAGATTGGTCTAGTTTGGTTAACAAAACCTCTTTGTGTCTTGTGAGTCTGACAGCCAACTTCTAACTAGAGTTGTGCTGCTTCTTCTGTAACCTGAAGAGGTAATAAACTCCCTTTGGAAATCAAGGTCTGCTAACTCCAGTGCCCACGGGAGCCAGGCAGATAGCATAAATAAGAGAATATCTAAGTAAAAAACTGAACAGAATAAGAGAGAGAATGGCAGTGGCAGGCTGAATAATGCCCTCTCCTCTCCCATAAAATCAAGTTAAGGATCTTGAGATGTAGAGATATTCTTGGATTACCTGAATAAATACAATATAATTGAAGATATCCTTATAAAAGGGAGACAGGAAGGTCAGAGACAGAGGAGATGTGACAAAGGAACCAGAGGTATGAATAATGTCCTTTGAAGGTGGAGTAAGGGACCACCCGTCAAGGAATACAGGGGATCTCTAGAAGTGAAGGTGGCAAGGAAACAAGGTTGTCCTCTAAAGCCTCCAGAAGGAATGCAGAGTTGCCAATAATTTCTTTTTAGACTTCTAACGCCCAGAACTGCAAAGGAGTAAATTCATGCTGCTCTAAGCCACTACCCTCTCCCAAAGCCATCAAAATCAATGTCATAACAGAAATTCAACTTAAAAAAAATAAAACACAGAAGAATAACCAATGACAAAGCATTCTGGATTCAATCTAAATTAAAGATTTTGGGTTTTTGACTACCATTGAACTGTGATTTCCATGAAAACATTTTGCTTACTATTTCATTTTAGCTAAAAATGCAATTAAAAGTACCATGTCAAGTATATATAATTTTACACCATCATCTATAACTGGTATGAATAATAAGTTTTTTCTGATGATCATTCTAATTACTTTCAGGTAAAATAGAAAAGAGGAAAGACAATGGGTCAATTCTTTGTCACTTATTATTGGTTTCCACCACTGCAAATTTATGTCTAATTTTAAGAGGCAGTCTTCCTAATCAGTTACGGTAAAATATGTTAGAAGTTCAACTTTTGCAATTAACCATGGTATGTACGTTTCCTTGATTTTCAATATGAAATTTGCTTCTACAAATTATAATCAGTATAAATGGAAAGAACCTTACCAGAAGAGACACATTCAAATTGCTATCTCTCTAAAATACTGATAAAGTAATCTTTTTAATCATATGCATATAGAACCACAGCTGAAATCTGGAATAAATATAGTAAGTCAAATTATTGTTTAATCAATAAAATTGTCCATAAAACTAGCCAATTTATTAACACATGACAACTGCATGGTTAGTATTTCCTCCATATTAAGCATATATCAGTGCCAAAATAAAAGAATCATTGGCCTGTGTTATAAATAAAGAAGTAAAAGGTGCTATAACAAATTCACAACTTTTAAGAATGTGTAATGATCATTTTCAAAACCTCCAATACAATACCTTAAATCAAATAGAGCTATACTTAGCTAATATTTAATCCATTTTTTCCAATAAGTTTAGAGGTCACACTAATTAATGTTTAAAACATAATGTACAGTGGATCAGAAATATAAGCCAATCACAATCAGAACAGAACATGAATGATTCACTTAGTGCAAGTTAAGAATTCCTTGCTGGGGGACTTCTATTTCTGACCAAAATGGAGTAACCGGGTCAAGATGTATCCTCTTGCCAAAAACAACCAAAAGAAAAAAAAGAGTGAGAGAGAAAGAAACAAAAACCCAACAGAAAAAGTGTATGAAACAATGGTTTGCAAGACAGTGGATATCAGACAATGAGGGACAGTAATAACAAGAGAGATGAGAAATAAACCCTCATAGGGTGTGACTCACGGGAGAGTTTCCAGGGAGAAGAATTGCAAAAGAATCAACTCCATAGATCTGTAGACAGGACCCTTGAGTATTTAACAGAGTACTGACTAACACATGGTTGTAAGGAAACTACTCAAGGCAGGGGAAGGAATCATCTGAAAGGATCAGTGAGAAGAATACCTAGAGCTCACATAGGGCTGGGAATATTGATGTTCTCACCAGATTTGAAAAATTCCTATTTTGGAAATCATGGCATAGAATATCAGAAGGGTTTTGCCTCAGGAGTGGAAAACTAAACTGATCGCTGTTCTGGTTGTGCAAATGAATCTTAACGTTAAGTGCTAAAAAATGAAACTGTGTCCCAGTAACTTAATTGTGTCTCAGATGAAACTCAAAAATATTTACAGAAATGAAAAGATATATTCACCAAAAAAAAATTACAATGTCGGGCATCCAGTCAAAGATTACTGGGCATATAAAAGAAAAATATGGCCCATAATTAAAAGAAAAATCAATAAACTGAAATCAACCCAGAACTGACACAAATGTTATAATTAGCAAAGACGTTATGAAAGTGGTTAAAATTGAATTTTATGTGTTCAAAAGTTAAGAAGAGCAATGGAAGATGTAAAAATAACCCAATTTTTAGAGATGAAAACTAAAATATCTGAGTTTAAAAAATGCAAACAGAAGATTAAACATTGCAGAAGAAAAGATTAGTGAACTTGAAGACAGCAATAGAAGCAATCCAAAATTAAACAGAGAAAAAAATAATTTTTTATGAAATGAAATGAGTATTAGTGAACTCATTCAAGTAGCCTACACAAGTATAAGAAACATGAAAATTGCACTGAGGCATGATATAATCAAATTTTTCAAAGCCAGTGATAAAGAGAAAATTGTAAAAGAAATCGGGGTGGGGACAAAACATGTTACCTACAAGAAACAAAGATATGGATGAAGGTGACTGCTGGGAGTTCGAGACTATCCCAACAAATTGGGTCCCGGGCAGGAACGTAACAAGAGATTGGAAATAAACGAGACAGAGACAAAGTATAGATTAAAGTGATGGGGAAATTTGAATTGTTCCATTTGAATTGTTTTCAGCTCTTGAATATTTAGTGCTGCTATAAATATTCACATAAAGAATTTGTGTGAACATATGTTCGTTCTTATTTTTGGAGGAAATATATCTAAAAGTAGAATAGTTGAGCCATGTGGTAATTCCATATTTAGTTTTTTGAGGACCTGTCAGCTTGTTTTCCAAAGTGTTGGTACCATTTTATTATTCCCAACAGCAGTATATGAGCATTCCAAATTTCTCTACAACCTCACCAATGTTGGTTATTATCTGTCTTTTTGATTAGTGCCATTTTAGTGGGTGTGGAAGTGGTATTGCATTGTGGTTTTGATTATTTCCCTGATGGCTAATGATGTTGAGAGCATTTTCTTGTGCTTATTGGCATTCCTATATATATTTTTTGAGTAATGTCCATTTAGATTCTTTGCCTATTTTTAATTCAATTATTTGTCTTATTATTGAGTTATAAGTGTTCCTTATATATTCTAGTTACAAAGTCCCTTATCAGATACATGATTTGCACATTTATTCCATTCTTCAGGTTGTCTTTTAGCTTTGTTAATGTCATTTGAGGCACAAAAGTTTTATTTTTGATGACATCCAATTTATCTATTTTTTCTGGTTGCCTATGCTTTTTGTGTCATAGTTAAGAAGACATTGCCTAACACAAGGAAAGATTTACTCCTATATTTTTCTAATAGTTTTATAGCTAACTCTCTTATGTTTAGATTTATGGTCCACTTTGAATGAATTTTTATGTGTGGTATTACTTTTGATGAGGATAATTCAAACATCTGACCTCACCGTTAAAGGGACTATGGAAATACAGCTTTCAATTTGCCCATTACTTCTCTGAACATTGGAATAACCCATATTAACTTTCATTTGGAAACACAGAAGTGTCTGTAGTTCATGTGACCATCCTGGAAATGTATGACCTTTACTTCTATCTCTTCCCCATCAACACCATGAAAATCACTTGATTTCTGCCTCAAACTCCTACCAGATCCCTCTTTGCCAGGAACCCTGCGTTATCCCATCATCCACTCATAATTATTGCAGATGTATATAAATATACTCTACAGGTCTTGCTGAACCTCTGGTAGATGCCAGGTCCTTTATATGGTACACCAAGGCCCCGTCATCCACACAGGCAACATCTGGACTTGGTATCTTCAAGTCACTATGAATATCACAAATTCTTTATCATAAAGCAAGGCCGTCAAGACGTTTTTCAACTTATGCATTTTGTTTACAATTTTTTTCCTGGTATTTAAAAGATAGGATATTGACCTTAATCCAGTTGAATAATCATGGAAGGAAATAAAAGTGAGAACAATGATTTAAAGTTACTCTCTGCAGTGATAGGTCCTTGGAGATTATATTCTATGACATCTTTCTAGAAATTACAATGTTCTCTATAATTAATCTTATAAAGATTTTATATCACACTATTAAAGCCATATTAATATGAAAATTAGAAGGGTAGATACAGTTAAAGGAAGAGTATGAACAGTATACATTACTACGTACACCAGACATCATGATAAATTAAACACATAAAGTTTATGGTGCTTTTCCAGTCATTATAAAATATTCCTACAAAAAATAAAGTAATATTACCCCAGACAAACATAAAATGGTATGACTATTAGCTATTGAAATTTTAAATTTACTGTTTATCTAAAGTTGTGTTGGTGGAGGTAAGGGGATGAGGAGGAAATGTGTGCAGTAGAAATCAAAACAACAAAATACAGCAGTTTGAAAAATGGATGAATTTCTACTTTATACACATTTTTTTCAATGACTTGAGAAAGAATGAGACATCATAAAAACCAAACAAAAACCCCTCAAAACCCACAATTTCCTTTTAATATTTAATCAGCACTTGAGAGATGAAAGAATTAGCTTCACAATATTTAAATGATCAGTTTAAAAGTGAGAACAAGCAAGAAAATATAATTTGCTATCCCACTGGATGATATTATTGGAAATTCATAAAATTACTTATTTCATGAAAGTCATTTGAAGATAAAAATTCAAACCACTAAATTCTTAATGAGTGGGAATAAAAGGGGGGCAAAACCCTTAATAGGCTTTAAAATGAAACTTTCATTTTCTGAAAGTAATGTTATAACAAAAGAAAATCCAAAGTATTAAGTTACTCTTCACATAACCTATGCAAATATAAAACAGTAATACTACTGTACTAATATGTAATGAACTTATTGTAAAAGCACACAGTGCTCAAGAAGTTGTATTCTAATTGTTGAAGCCAACATTTATTACTGCTTATGTTGCAAAGAACAACAATCTATAAAATAGATTTGTCTTGAAGTATGTCATATAGTAGTAAATGTCACAAAAAGCATATCAATTTCTTTTCAGTTTCCATGTTAAAGAAGGATCACTAACCATTGTATTGAAAATGATTAAATACTATTTTTCCTTGACAATTCTACAGTGACAAATCTCTACAAAGATTATTAAATTATTACAATTTATTTATTGTAGTCACTATTCAATGCAATAGATTCCTAAAGCTTATTCTTCCTGCCTAAATGAAATTTTGTACCCTTTGACCAACATCAATAATAGTGAATGCACTGTTCAATTCAAAATTACTAAAAGAATAGATTTCAAATGTTTTCATCACAAAAGAAATCATCAGTATGTGAGGTGATGAATGTGTTAATTAGCCTACCTAATTGTGATATATTCTAAGCATTTATCAAAATATCACATTGTACCTGAAAAATAATATTGTATGATTATTTATCAGTGAAAAATAAAATTTAAGTATTCTTTAAAAATTAACAGTGATGGATCAAATTCAATGGCTACTATTCCAAAAACATTTCCTTCATTGAAGTCCATGGCAAGGTAGTCCACTTAATAAGGTTTCTTATATTATAGAGCAAAGGATATCTATAGTACAATACTTTTCATAAGACTACTACTCTCTTTAAAATGGTATATAGATTTGAGGCTAATTATAATTTCCTTAGGGGCTAGTCTCATTCTATATGTTTATTTTAGTCTGTACATATACAGACATACATCCTGAGAACTTGATGTCACATTTGTATAAACAAAAAACAAAGCAAGAAAGTGAAAATATTCTATTAACAATGGTTAGTAAAATTTTTCTAAGGTTTGAGTTGAGCTCTCTAGTTCTAGTTCTCCTTCACACACCCGTGTTCAACTATCAGAGATGGAAATTATCTTTAATACATAAGACTAGAAGATGGCAGATTTCCATCCAGGCAAACCTAAAGATCTACAAATGATTGAGGTATTTAATACATTAATCTCTCCATCTTAGTCCCGTCTCACAGGGCTTATAATAATCGGGTTATAAAGGAATTTTTAAAAATATATTTGAAGTGATTAAAATGTTAACAAGATAATGTCCATAAAAGGACTTTAGGCCAAAGCAGTTAAACTATGTGTGGTTTGGTATATTCATAGGAGAGGACAAAAGATAAAACCCACACAAAAAATCATTAAAGTGGGAGGTCCATGTTTGGGTAGTCTAAGCATCTAGAAGAAAACTGACTCTTAAAGTTTTATTTATTTACTTATTCATTGATGTGTTAAGGGTAAATATTTATGTTTTAAGGATATCATAGCACCAAAATATGTTTTTAAACAATTTCCCCAGTTTCCCATGCGCCATTGGCCCCTGTTTATTTAAGATTAGTATGCAGTCTTTTAGAAAATCTATTATTTTTGATTGCTGAAACACATCCTTTTCCTCTTGAATTTCTTTAAGTCACACTGTGGGCTGTTAAGTCTCTCTCGAACTCCCTGGGCAGAGCATGCTAACGCGGAGCTGGAGTTTTCTAAAGGAGCTGTCATGATCTGTTGACTCAATGATCTGCTAATGACACCTGAAGGCTCACAGTAGAGCCGGCCTCAGCTTGCTACTGCTCGTGTCTGGCACACTGAGGACGCAGGTACATTGTAAAAAGCACCCAAAGCAGCCATTAAAGATGCTTTTATTAGTGACATCTGCTTACAAAACAGGGCTCTGAGGGATCATGATTCAGTCTAGCAAAGCCTGACAGACAGCTCACAGGAAAGTCACACTGTTAAGGACCAGCCAAATCTTGTTATGATAAAGAAAGGAAGGAAAATAACATTGCTTTTTTTTTTTACTTTCACAAACTCATATATCCTATTATGCAAAACATTTAAGAGCAATGGTTTTCACTCTGTACCTTTATTTCACCCCTCTCGGGGTAACTGGTTTTAAAATAAATCAGCACCCCATCTCTAGTTTTTAGTGAACTAAGATTAATTCCTTTGGAAATGTCACATTTGGTTTGCTGAAGAAAGTCATCTGAGCAGAGGCATAACTCCAAAAAGTTTAATAGACTGGCAATACAAACATTGGTAATGAAAGATAAACATCTTTAAAACTCAATTTAAGAAGTATCTCTATTCTGATCTAGCCCCATGTGGTACATTTTGTTCATGTATTCTTCTGCTCCAGACAACGTTATAAAATATTAAACAAAACAGGGTCTCTTTTATTGTTAGGCATTGAGGGATTTGTTCTAAACTTGTATCCTCAACTTGTGTCTTTTGTCTTAGTTAAAGGGATAATGATACCACACATTCAACCATTTTAAATCTACTTGGAGTTTTAGTTACTTAATTATTATTGGAGCACACTTGAAACCACTGGAAAATAGCTCCAGTATTTTTATTTTTTCGAGTTTCCCCACCTTTCTTGATTTGTCACAAATAATAGTAATTCCTCTGCTTTAATTGAGATTAGAAAATAATTACATTGTACTTAAATAAAGCAAATCATTACAAAGGGAGTTCTAACCTACTGATAATAGATTTAGGAAAGAAAAAACTTGAACACAAGATATCCTTCCTGGAACAACTCAGTTTCATAAAGTTGGAGAAAAACATAATATTTTTTTAAAGAGCATGTATGCAGGCATCATTGTTTTGATTGAACACAAATAGATCATTGAGCTGGTCAATAGCATTGAAGAAATTGATTAGTGGTAGGTCATTAATATTTTCATTCATGGAAGAACTCCTTGGTAAGTTAGAAAAAATACCTTTTTTCCTGATTGTTTTGTATAATGTATCACTGTATGTGGATTTATTTTCCAAGTTCTATTGCTTCCACTAATGGCACAGCTATTGAAGTACATTTTAGCCTTCCTTATCTCCCACGGCTGGGCAGCCTCATGCATGGGATAGGCTGATAAATTTTTATTCTTTCCAACTTGTGCAACGCTTCTAGGTGAGAATATTTGAAGTAAAATTCTTACTGTGTCACTCACTTTATCAAAAATCTTCACTAGATTCTTGATGCAATAAAAGAATACAAAAACTCAATAGCCTGTAATTTAGAACTCTCTGTCATGTGGTCTTGACAAAACTATGAATGTCATTTTATAATCCACTATTTATGTCCTTAGGACCAAAAATGTCCTGTGGCAGAAATATTCCTGACTTACCTCCACTTAACCTATTTCTACTTAACCAGTTTACCAGATTCAACCATGCTCTCCATTCTCCTCTCTAAAATATATGCCTAACATTCATCACGTGTTCCACACACACAGGTAGGCTAGTTACTATTTGCACTCCAACTTCATGAACCAATTGAGCAATATTATTATCAAGAGAGGTTGTACCCAAACCTATTGATACCAGTTGCTATTATTATAATTGTAAAAATTAATTGCATAATAACCAACTGATAAATACAAGTTGCAGATAACCTTTTTCCCTATAAAAATAAGTTATGTACTTTGGAAATAACTGATCAATTCCTGTCTTTAAAAATATTGCTATCCAATATTTTTGTCAGTTGTGACAAGATAAGTGTAAAACATTGAAAGAAGATCATAGAAAACTAGAAAGATTTTGCATTGGTATTTCTAGTCAAAATCTTTGAGTTTCACTTCACTTTAAAGAAATTAAAAATGGAATTCTAAGGTCCTACCTTTTGGGCGTGGTATTTGCAAGGCAAATAACATATTTATAGGAAGACAAGGTACAATAGAGGATCTACGGTGGTAATTCTTTGGCAAAGAAATTACAGATGATTCAGACTTTGTATACGTAGTGACAGAAATAGACAAATATAAATATGATGCAGAGAAGGTTTTACCAAATCCATAATTTTTTTATGAAAACCTTTTTTCTTTTTATTATGAACATTTTCAAACATTTATGGTATTTATGGTCATGTTTTATTGAAAGCATAATTTACAGTCAGAAAAGTGTATATCTCATAAGCTTGATAAATTTTCATAAACTGTGCACATCTATGTAACCAAAAAGAGAACATTATCAGCCCCTCACAAGGTCTCCCTGTACTTCCTTTCAGCCACTGCCCCCTTACCTTGCAAGGGTAACCATTCCCTTTAACAGCATAAATGAGCTTTGCCTCTTTTTATAATATATATAAATTGTGTATGTATATGTATATACTGCTGCAAAACTTGAGTCTGTTGAAAAATTTTCCAGGATGACACTGATGGGACACATATATGTCATTTTGCCTTATTTCCTATCCATCAAGGTCAATTTACATGCCACCTCCACTCTGAAGTCTTTCTGATCTCACAGCTGGAAGTCATCTCTCCGGCCAAGGAGCACTAGTACTAGCACCAGTACAAGGAATATGTTCAATATGAAGTTGGTGAATGAATAACGGTATTCTGCCACTCTAGGGGCATATCACTCCTTGAGCAGAAATGGCTAATTAAGAACACAATTAAATTTTAAATTATAGCTGGAGAAATTGCACTGTAGAAGCAAGATAAATTAGAACACATCATGTGTGGTTAACATGTATATGCTCTTAAGATGAGTAAATACTGTGAGAAATAATTGATTTATAAAGTACTCTGCTTTTTCAACTTCCTTTTTCCTGTTTCACCATTTTGCCCTTTCTCTTGCCTCTGCACTGTTGAAATATTCTCTCTCTAATCCTTCCTTTCATTCTAGTCTTGTTAAGCAAAACTACAGGAATCATCTCTATCTCTTTCCAGTTTAGCCATTTTCCCCCTTCCCAGAGCTTGGAAAGGCCGTCTTAAATCATGTCAAACCACGGGCTTTTATGGCCACCCGTGCCTTCTCCAGCTCTGTGACTCTCCCTGCTGTTTTTCTTATTGATCACCACCAATTGTTTGCTACCCACCTCGTTGGACTTACTGGACTTTTATTTGTTATTCTCTCTTTTTTAGTCTTTACTAAAACATTCAAACTGATCTTAAACATTAGTCTTTTCTCTTTACCTTCTCTAGATCACATAAGGAAAAATGTGTATGATGTATCAACAAGTTGAGTTTGATCAGACTTTGTTTTGCTTATTTTTTCAATTCCTCCCAAGTGGCTAAGGACGTTGTTCTTGTTGACATGTTTTTGAATTGACTTATGTATAGTCTTGGTCAGATCCCCTTTTCTTATTTTTCCTACTTCCGAATGGAGTTGGTAATGCAACATAAGAGATAGGATGATGCAGTGTAAAACTTACGTCTTTCTTTGGGAACCCTCAACTGAAGTATGAAGGGTTATTGACAAAAATCTGAAATCCCCCTTTTATAAAAATCCGGGAAAGCCATGTTACACTGACAGTTCAAATTTGTGCTCTTTAGCTGTGTGTGGCTATTTTAATTAAAAGTTGAATAAAATTAAATAAAATTCCAAATTTTGTTCATCAATCACATTAGCCATGTTTTAAGTACTCAATACCCAACATATAGCTACCATACTGAGCAGTGCAAATGTATAATAGAACATTTCCATCATCACAGGAAGTTCTGTTTGGACAGTGCTGACCCAAAGTATGTGGTAGCAATTCAATGCAAATGTGCAAACTAGTGACCTCAGTTTCGTTTTCAGATAAAGTGCTTTTTGCTTTTTACAGAATTTTACTTACCTGAGTCCACTAGGGATTGGTACTATCTAACAGGCTTATAAATGAGTTGGAAGAGACAGAGCCCAGTGAAATTTTCAAGTGTGCAGATGAAACTAAGCTCTCCTGGGAGTGGAAATGCCAAATTGAAAAACTATGCCTGAAGGCTTTATGAGGAGGTAGATATGCATCAGATGAGCTTCTCTCCAGGCAAGTATAACATGACAAAGTTAGATAAAAATGATTTCCTCCTTACAGGATAATGGATTTTGTTTTCCTGGTTAATAATTGATAGAACAATATCAGGTTCATTACGTAGCATTCCCTAAAATACAAAATTTTGTTATGGCTCAAAATAGTAAAAATGAATTTCAGTAAATACATGATGAAAATATTTTCTGCTTGTATACAATATTTAATGCATAAGTATCTGTGAAAGCAAAACTTCACAGAGCTGCTATTTGAACTGGTGTTAGTAGGTGACTCATAATGTTCCAAGCAGAAGTAGAGGAAAAGGCAATCTATATGGAAGCATCAACACCTGAGAAACAGGAGCACAAAGGAGGGAAAATGTTGTTGAGAGAAAAGTAGTTTTTTTGTGTGTGGTTGAAACAAAAGTCCAGAACATAATGACGTAATTTAGAAATGAGTACCAAGCCTTATTGCAAAAATCCTGGATAAGATGCTTATCTAAAAGGTGAAGAAAACCATTAAAAGAAATGTTTTAAATAGCAGAATAACATAATCTAATGAGTATTTTAGAAAGATAACTCTAGCAATAATGTTGATCAATAGTTAGAATAGGGGGTCCTTTTTCCTCCCAGGGGACAATTGGCAATGTTTGGGGTTCATGTTGGTTGTCACAAAAAGTTGAGGGTAGCAGGGTGCTTTCATCTAGTGCCGTGGTCCCCAACCCCTGGGTGATGAACTGGTACCAGTCTGTGGCCTGTTATGAACTGAGCCGCATTGTAGGAGGTGAGCGGCAGGTGAACAAGGGAAGCTTCATCTGTGTTTACAGCCGCTCCCCATCACTCACATCACCACATAAGCTCTGCCTCCTATCAGATCAGCTGTGTCATTAGATTCTCATAGGAGCACGAACCCTGCCGTAAACTGTGTGTGCGAGGGATCTAGGTTGTGTGCTCCTTAGAGAATCTAATGCCTGATGGTCTGAGGTAGAGGTGAGGTGGTGATGCTAGCACTGGGAAGCGGCTGCAAATACAGATCATCATTAGCAGAGAGGTTTGACTGCACAATAAATGCAATGTGCTTTTGAATCATCCCAGAACCAACCCCTCTCCTTTTCCGTGGCAAAATTGTCTTCCATCAGACTGGTCCGTGTTCTCAAAAAAGTTGGGGACTGCTGATCTAGTGGGTAGACATTAGGGGTACTTCTAAACATCTTCTAATGTACGAAACAATCTCCACAACAAAGAAATAGCCTTAAATGTCAATAGTGCCAAGGTTGAGAAACCTTGGTGTACAGGATGAATTTGGGAAAGGAGATACTTGAAACAATAAAAATCATTTAGAATACTGATATAATAGTGAATTTAAGAAATGATGAGAGACTTATACTAATCTGTTTATTATTCTGAAGTTTGGAAAAGTAGAGTATTGACAGGATGGATACAGAGTTAATACAATTTTCTAAATACAACTAAAAGGAATCTGTTGCCCATTTTATATGTGAAATATAACTTATAGAATGATTTACTCATAAATTAATATAAACTGCAAAGAAGTTCAAGAAGAATATATGCTGTATTGCCAGTAAAATTAAAGGTAAAATACCAATACTGACACATCTGGATTTTTTTTCTTATTATAAGGAGAAAGGAAAAATCCCATAATGTTTTAGAGACAATACAAAATTGCTTAAAAGTACAAAAGAAGTTGAGCATTAGAATTCTCCTCTATAATATTGAATAAATTCCATTGGAGTTTGAGGAGAAAATGGTGAACCAAAATTCCATGCCAAAACAAGGTGTCTTTCATGGAAAAAACAAGAAATACTTTCAAATTTCATAATGCCCAAAATACATATGAATGGCATGCACTTATTGAAAATACTACTTCAAGACAATAAACATAGTAAATCATAAAATTTGAATAACTTAATATGCAAAAGATTTGCTGTCTTTTTGCTATTTGGTAAATTTGGGCATTAAATTGGACTTAATTTAATTTCTTTTGGCCATGTAAAGTATAAATCCTGTACAAACCTTGACCCTGCTATTACTTCCTCATCTATATATCCTTGTTCCTTTTACTTTCCAGAGGTTAGCACATCCTGCACTTTATATAGGATCTCTTTTTCAGTTTGGTTACTTAAAATGATAATTGTTCCTATTCTGTTGAAGTGCTTGCTAAAAATGGCTAAACAATTGACTAGTTGGGTCATTGCCTGGTATAATTGCCCTGCAAATTTTTATCATATATTGTTTCTATATTCTTATCCACATGAAAGAGGATTCCCATAAAGAAATATGGCAGCAATTGTAATTATATTATACTTATGCAATGCACCTCCGTATGTTAAAAAAAAAAAAAAAACACAAGTCCCTGGATTTTATTTAATTATGAAAGATGAATAAAACAAATTACCTCCCTTCAAGTTCTGCTTTATTTAATAACCTCCTGTTCCTTTTCTGCAAACAGTACATTTTTATACTTGTATAAGACCCTGAAGCTTTCACAAAAATGATAATGCATGGAAGCCTTTAAATATAATATGGAAGAGACAGTGGGTTATTTAAAATATATATGGAAATGCCACTGCTATTCATTATAGATTTTTAAAACCTCAATTATTTCTTATTGATTTAGAATACTTTATGGGATTTTGGCGAATCTTTAACATATATGTTCTGGAATTTTCAGTTACTTTACATAAATAGTTAATGATTAAAGTTATTTTGAAATAGTAAAAAAGAATTTTATATATTAACTTGGAAAGCAAATAAAGCTATATTCCTATACATTTATTCAAGAATACAGCTAATGTGGTTGGGCACGCAGTGGGTTGAGCTTTATCTCAAAGGGTAAATAATCTTCGAATAGGAGGAAGAAGAAAAAGCATTGGGCAACAGGAACAATACAAGTGGAATAAAAACATAGGATTGATGGATTGAACAGTGGCATCTTTCCAAAATATTAAGATTCTGTCTTATCTTGCTTCAAAGTAGGCTTTGGAAGAATATAGGAGAGTCAATAAATTAAAATCTTGTAACAAGATTGCTGTCAACTCTGAAAACCACACTACAGGAGGAATAAGGAAACAAAGATATTTAGCTAAGAGAGGACAAACCTAAAAAAATGTCTATCATGTCTAAGAAACTTGCTTCAGTTGCTCAGAAAGGAAGAGCTTCAATCAATGTTCACATGTTAGAGACATCCAGCTATAAATTCAGTGAAAAAGAGTTTTTTAAACAATTGCTATCGTACAGTGAAACATACTACCTCATGCAGATATTAGGTCTTCAGCCCTAAACTATTCTCATAGAAGTTAAATGACCAACTATACCATAGAAGAGATTTCTGAAATCAAAATCAAGAGGATGATCCAAGTGTCCCTTTAATCTAAAGCATAATTTGGGACAGGTAGGAACTTGAAAGCCAGTTAGTTTTGAATTTATTAATAATTATTTATTAATAATTATTAATAATAAATTATTAATTTATTAATAATTATTTTTTAATATACCTACTCTGTTACAAATACTATCTAGGAAACTGGTAAATGAAGTAATTCAATGTTTTCTAGAAGAAATTGGAAGGAACCTTAATCTTAGAAGATGCTCCATGAAAGAAAGAAGTCTGAAGTACAATAATGTTGAGAAATGCTGCATCTGTTTACCCTCTTCATAGTAATAACAGTAATTCACAGAATATAAAACACTTTCATGACTCTTCCATGTCCTTAAGTAAATAAATTTGCTTAACCTCTAATTCATTTGGCATTTTCCCATTTATCTCAAGAAAATCCATTTTCTTTCAACAAAAGTACCATATCAACATTCAGGAACTGGTATATGCATAGAACTAATTTGATACATTTTCATTGTAATCACAGCCATTGCCTATGGGAACGCATGGTCTAGTAAGGGTAATAGACAGTTATGATACAAAATGCAAAGCAGTGCTATAGGCTGTAAATTCATGTACTATGGAAACACACACCTAACCCAGCTTTGGGGCGGGGGTGAGGGCAGGAAAATTCCTAAAGAAGGTAATACATAAGCTAGGACCTATAGGATACTCAGGAATTACTGGGAAAGAAGGAGGGAAATAGGGTTTCAGACTTGTTAATAATGTATATTAATACAGACTTGTTTTACATCTCAGATTTTCTTACAGGGTCACTGCAGAGGTCATTGAAACATTGAACTATACGATCTCAGGTTTAGGAAAGAAGCATAGAGATGATCTAGTGTAGAAGCCTTTCCTAGAATGGCCTAAAAGAAGGTCATCCAACTTGTTTAAATATTTTTTAAACTCTGTATCTTATAATGCATTTTTTTCCTCTTATATTAAGATGAAATCAACCTTTCTGTACCTTTCCCCTGTCCCAGCTCTGCATTTTTGAGCTGCACAAAAGAACTCTAGACTTTATTACTTTGGGAGTACCAGAGTCATTTTCTACTGGTGATGGAATTTAAAATCAGATCTATTAATGGAGTTTTCAGTAGCTCTGTCCATTCATTTTAATACCAGACATTTCACTACTCTTAACATGTGAAGTACATCTGCACATTTTAAAGTTTTCTTAAAACTACAATATAAATATTGAGTTTTGTATAACCTTTTATTTATCAAGGGAGTATTTGGGGGATTTGGCTTTGGCATCTTTTTGTAAAAATGTTAGATCTTAGGAACATTTTCATAATTCAGCAGGATCTACAATGTTAATGGACCTAAGCAGCGGGATCTTTGGACCACATACTATAAATACTCCTTAGAGTGCTTGTAATTTCAATTCCAGAGCCTAATGCTGGCTGTAATTCATTTGCTTTTCTTTTATTGAAGGTGATTCACAGCAGCCTTCTGATTTTGGAAGTGTATTGCTTTTGCTCCATTCTAAGTTCATAGTCCAAATTTAAATGAAAGTATGGTAGTGGAAAAAACATGGTGTGCATTGAAAAAAGTAATGGTGGAGAATAAATATTTTCTATGAGCAAAATATTTTTTTCAAGATATTTAAATCACTCAGGGACAAATTAGAATTTTTTATCTCCGGTTTCATTTCAGGCTTCCAGGGCTCATAATATCAAAATTTAAGAAAAATATGCTCTTTGCTTGATTGAAATTAAATAGTTGCAAAGTACTCAATAGCTTCCAATTTTAATTTAAACATGAGATATGTGAAATACAATTTGACGTTCTGTGTGCGTATGTGTGTGTATTTAGTTGGCATAGCAAAATTGACATGCTACTTTAAATAAAAACTAGTTAAAATTACTTTGTTTTAACCTTAAACAGGTTTAGAATTTTGGATATGATATACCTCAATTCAAGCAAATTTCATGATTTTATAAATGAGGAAATCAAGGCCGATAAAGTTAAATGATTATTATTAGAATTAGAAAATCTCTTGAGGATTTTCACTGTATATAATATGCTTTTTTTACTTGGTAATAGGCTAGAAGTGTAATAATATAAAAGTATTTTGACAATTTAAATAGTGACAGTAGTCTTATTTGAATAAATATGGTTAAGTTCAAGAAAAAGGGCAAATTTAAATTTGAAAAATGAAATCTTCTAAGTATCACATGTTGTGATGTTCATTATTTCTAATGTTCACTTTTTTCCCCATCAGGGAAATCATCTGTTTGGATCTTCTTATCTAATGAAGAACAGCTTCTGGTAAGGATGTTTAATAAATGAAAATTTTATAAAAATGATCTATCATGTTTATTGCATGTCATCTGTGTTTTCAATTATAATTTCCAATTAAAAAAAGGCTGAGAAAAATATGTATCATATTATATTTATGCTGCATATTGTATTACAGATATGAAAATGGAGTCAATGAAATTGGCTCTTTATTTTCACTGAGAGGTAAATGTCTGATAATAGATCAAAATGCTACTTATTTAAGAATCAGTAATAATAGTTTCCTTTAATTGGCAAGTGAAAGAGAATTTAAAGCATTAAAGGAAAAAAATGAACCTCAGAGGTTCCCCTGACCTCCCTAGCAAAGTAGATGGCTCATCTTCTACAGGCACTTTCCCTCTTATTAGCCCGGTTTTCTTTTTAGAACATTTATCATCACCTGGAATTTATCTATTTTTTTATCCCTTCAGTGTCCATCTTCCCCACTGGAAGACAACTTCTAGGGGAGCCCAGATGCTTGCGTATTGGCAAATGGCTAGCTCATAGATATTTGTTGAATGGATGCATTAACGATCAATAAAATGATCACCTGTTACATATCGGCCACTGAATCAGCTTGCTTCGCCATTTCCATTTATCCGCATAGTAAATCTAACAAATAGGTATCAACTCCATTTTATAGGTAAGGAAACAGTTTCAGAGCAGAAAAATTATTTGCTCTGGATGATATAGTTATTAAGAAGGTGCTGGAACTTGAACTCCTGTTTAGCAATTTCAAATACTAAGCTCTTTCTTTTTTGGAACAAGTCGCTTCAGGATGTTAAAATGATGTCAGGAATAAATGAACGGGAAACGAATGCAAAAACCAGAAGTAATGTTTGCACACAAAATTTCCATTTCCAAAAAACCACACTGGTCCTGGGCATCTGTAAATAGGAGGCTGGATAACTGATTTCCTAGTTCCAACTTACTCATGTGTATTTGACACCTCTCTAACAAAAAGAATAAAATTTTAGAAATTATGACCTAGTTTTTATTACATAGGTACTTATCAACAGTTTTGAATTAATGTTTATGTTGTAAATATATAATGAGAAACATTGGTCTGACAGGGTAAAGTTAAAAATATATATAAATTTTAATTCTAAAAAGAGTCAATTAATTTCCAGGTTTCCATACTCCAATTAAAGATCATATACCTGTATTTTAGAAATTGTTACATTATTTTTAATTAAACTTTTAAATGTTGAGGTCATTATAGATTCATATGCCATCATAAGAACCAATACAGAGAAATTCTGTGTGCTTTTTAACCCAGTTTTTCCAAGCGTAGCATCTTGCAAAAGTATACTACAAAATTAAAGTCAGGTTATTGACATTAATCAGTTAATATAACGAACATTTCCACCACCACATGAATCCCTCCTGTTGCTATATTACAGATATACCCTCTTCCCTATACCCCCAACTCCTCGTAACCACTAATCTGTTCTCCATTTCTAAAATATTATCATTTCAAACATTTTATATACATGGAATAATCCAGTATTCACCTTGACAGTACTGGCTTATTTCACTCAACATAATTCCCTAGTGATCCACGCAAATTGTCCTGTATATCAGTTGTTTATTTCTCTTCCTTGCTGACTTCCATGGTATGGATGTAGTCAAGTTTGTTTAACAATTTAACCATTTAAGGACATCCAGGTTGTTGTTAGTCTCTGGGTTATTATGAGCAAAACTAGTATGAACATTTATGGACAGATTTTATTGTGAACCTAAGTTTTCATTTCTCTGGGAAATGAAAAGTCCCATTATAATTTTTAAATTCAATAAAACAAAAAATGATTTCAAATATTATCATTCATGCTAGGCCCGCACAGCTTAAGATTAACTAAATCAGGACAAGAAGAGGACTTAAGTAAATTAAAAGGAAATTAAATAACTGCTTTTTATTGATGTATATAAACATCGTTCCTATTATTATTTCTATTATGACTGGTGCATCTCTGAAATCAGTAGTCTTATCTTGTTTATCTAAGAAATATCCACTTACCTCATTATGTTCTTTCTTTGAATTTTTATATGCTAAGCATTAACTGTTGGTTTATTTTGCCCTGATACATATTGAAGTGAGAGTACCGGGTTTATGTTCATAGATCAACTTGTACAGGATTAGAGCTGCAATATTTCCCTTAAGAACTAGGGATGCTCTTCTAATTTGCTGGAGCATGACATGCCAAAGTGTCAGGGTGTGTTTTATAGCATTTATTAATAATCTACATTTCTCTCATGAGATATATTTGCTGGCCTGGCAACGTGCCTGTACTCATCTAACCTTGAACCATAAGAAAACAAACAACATTCTGCCAAATAACCATATGGGAAGAAGGGTGTTCTAAGTAATCCAAAAGTATAATTAAATATACACACACACATAGATGTGTATGTATGTAAATGTATGCATGCATATATGTCTACAAGCCATAAAATACTGCTCTATCTGGAAATTTCATACTCTTGAAGGCTACAATCAGGAGACTAAAAGGAAAGGCTCTGTTTGCCAAGCACTTGTAAGAATTTCTAAAATTGTACCTGCCTTATTTACATCCTGCTAAGTTGGGAGTAGACCATAATATACACATGCCAACTTTAGTAGAAAAAAGTTAAATACCTCTCTACTAAATTCTGAAATTCAGACAAAATTCAGAAATTTCCATACTTCCTGCTATTTTTTTCATATATTATGATGAAGACAGACAAAAATATGGATTTAGTTGTGCATTTAAGAAATATTTATCAATCACTTTCTTTGTGAAGGCTCTAATGTAGGTGGTGGGATATCAAAGCGAACAAAATCCTTGCTAACGGAGCTCATATTCCAGTTGGTGGGGGGAGGTAATCAATGTGCATGTAAATAAATAATGAGAAATTTTCAAATACTTCTCTGTGAAGAAAATGAAATGAGATCATGGGACAAAGTGGTTAGCATAAGAGTGATGATGATTATATGCTAGCAATAATGGTCAGAGAAATCTTCCTGAGCCGGGGACAGATGAGAACAGACACATGGATGTTGAGCTGGAGCCAGCAATGCAAAAACATTCCAGTAGGTAGAGTGATACCCATATAGGTAGGAAGCCACATGACAACCTTAGAAGAGATTATGGAGAAGTGGAGAGAAGTGAGATGCTTGAAGTTGTGCATAAGTAGAGATTACTGTAACGTGCATGACAGTGGTCATTATGGCTGAGAGAGGGTGGAGGATGGGATCATTGAGGGATATTTCAAAGCACTGGTAAGTCAGAATGTTGGGAGAATCATTTCTGTATAAATTGATATCATGAAGATTTAAGACTTGGGTGGTCTTAAAGAAAATGACAATAAGACAGGAAGTAAAATTGTTAAGAAATGACGAGGAGTAACCTGAGGCACAGTATTACTATTTGCAAGAAGGGCTGGTGTGTGGTAACGTCATTCGTAGGACATTTCTGAGAGAAGGAAGAGGGGAGAACATGAAACTGAAAATGAGGCATCAGGAGCACACCGATTCCACCACCAGGCCTATTGGTATGAGGAAAAAGAGGGAAAACACACGATGCTCCATTGAGAACGCACTGAACACAGAGAATATCCAGGGTTCCTCTGAGCAAGACGATAGAAAAAGCACTAGAGTAGAGTTTGAGGATACTACACTCTGAGTTGCACAGAGCACCAGTTGGAAAGTTTCAGGAACTGTGGCAGGCTGGGAGATGGGTACTAAACCAGAGATATGCAGGCTAAGGGGGTAAAAATGTGGGAAATGAGAGATGAAATCAACAGCTTCATACCATGATCTGAAATAAACCTGAACAAAGCCCACTGATGAAAGTGGGCTTAGCAGAGAATGAGAAGAGGAAAATTGAAAGCAATGTGTAGGCATGATGGTCTCATGGAAGGTGTTTAATAGAAGTGGTAAGCATCTATGCATGTCTGGGGGACACTTGAAGGAGATGTGGGAGCCAGGGATTGCTGAGTTTTGCACCCACCTCTCTCTCTCGCCCGCTATTGTTCAGGCTTTCAACATATGGTGAGTGGGGAAGGAAGGGGGGTCTTATTCTGAGTGCAAAAGTTTGGAAGTGTGTCATGACTTTTAGTTCAAAAAATATTCATTTTTAAAGTAAAACAAAAATAAGTATTACTTATGATCTGACCCAGCCCAGTTCTAATCAGTTGGAGATGACTTGGGAAGGGATAGCAGAGACTGTCCCTGAGTTGCCCACAAAGTTTCGTGTGGAATGTATGTCTTGTTTAGACCACTCAAATTTTTTGTCTGTCTTTGCTTTGAACAATAGGTGGTGATGTTGACAAGCTAGCCCTTTTGTGTTGAATTTCTCCATTGACTTGATTAAGCACAACAGCTTTTCATTCTGAGATTTCCCTCACCAGGAGACTTTTCACAACTCTTCTCCTCAGCCTTGCTCTTCCCTTGGTCGTCCAGGCAATAAAATCATAATCCTATCTTTTACAGCATCACAGGCTGATAACAGCATGAACACACTCAGAGGATTCTTGCTCTCATTAAGCTTTTAATTTCTTTATTGACTTTAATTAAATTTGAGAGGCTTTTTCAATAACAAGAAAGAAACATGTTTGTATATTGGATTAATACCATTGTATTAGCCAGACTATAGATGATATTTTAGGAGAAAGGGACAAGCTTTTCTCTTATCCTAGATTCACAAATGTAAATTTCTCCATCTCTGAATTTCCTGCTGTTAAAAGGATGGGCATCCTATCATATGAACTACCATAAAAATTGCATTGTTTCGTTGAAAATATGAGAAGAAAATGACTCTTGGGTCAAACTTTATATACAATAGTATAGCTGGTTTGACTGGTATAAATTAGATTGAAGAGTGCCTATGTTTTTAAATACAATGAAAATATTGATTAATTCAATGAACAAAATATTCATTGAGAACCTCCAATGTGCTATGCATTCTTCTAGACAATGAGCAACATCATGCTTAAGAAATGTGTCTGCTTTCACAGAGTCTATACAGCAGAGATAGACAATAAACAGGTAAATCAATTTAAGTAAATAACACATTTACAAATGGTTATAAAAACAGTGAAAAAAGTTAAGCAGAATTACATGATGAAGTGGCTGGTGGGATAAAGTGTGGAAACAATGGCAGAAGAGGAGTTTTCTCTAAGTTGCTGACAATTTAAGCCAAAAGAATTATTTAGTTACACTCAGTCTTTCTTCCAGTTTTGATTAAATCTGCATACTGATTGTAAGTAATATAGAGGCATTTGGAATTAAAGCTAATAGGAACAAAATAAAAGTTTATTTCCAATAGTAAATCATTTCCTTTATTTTTCATAAAAGGATCAAAATCAAATAGGTTTACTTATTATTTGAGGTATTTGAAAGAATTAGAGCCTTGCCCTAAAGGTGAAAAATGAAGCTGATAGAAATGCCCCAAAACTGAGATTTGCTCCCTTAGTAGGTGATATTTTATAGCTGCACTATGCAACATGGTTGACACTAGTCTCATGTGGCTTTTCAGTGCTTGAAACAAGCCTAGCTCACACTGAGAGATGCTATAACTGTAAAATAAACACCGTATCACTAAGGTTTAGTACAATAAAAAAGAAAAAATATTCATTTTTCATTGAGTATAGGTTGAAATGACAATATCTTGGTTATATTAGATTAAATTCAGTATATTTTAAAATTAATTTCACTTATTTCTATTTAAATGTGGCTACTAGAAAATGTAAAATTCTTTATACAGCTCTTGCTTGGGGTTCATATTGTATTTCTACTGGTGAGCACTGATCTAGAGAATTTGGCAATGCTCCCTTAAGCATGTTGCAGAGAATTTACAACCCAGTTGTTCAAATGAATTAAATGCTCGTGAAACATGACACGTTTTAAAATTTAGATGACAAAATAGAAATGGAAGTTATTGAAGACAAAATGACAGTGAGATCATATTTTATTAAAACTATCATCTATTAATGTTTGGGAATGACATGCTAACACAAAATCATCATTGAAATCTGGTAATTCTTGCATTCTGTTAGGGAAAAGAACATTCTGATTTGTTAGGTGACTTCAAACATTATCTAGAGTAAGGAACTATACTATGTTGAACAGATAATTTTTTATTCTTTACTACCATACAGAACCTACACTAAAAACTTACCGAAATTTTTCAGGGACCACCTTTGGGCAAAAATAAGTTTTACTTGTCATGATTGAAATTATTATAAAAAAACTTATAGTGTTATTTTTATTCTGATCCAAAAATATTTGCTCAAAGAACTTGGTCTAAGTCATCCAACCAGCCATACAGATTGTTGGAAAAGCATTCTCCAGGTTGAAAGAGTTCTGATGAAAAAGATATTATCTGCTGTTGTTTTCATTTGTTTGATTGTTTGCTTGTTTGTATTAAACAGCCCTTGCTCACACATGGAGACATATTTTAAAGGCAGAAATACTTAGAAGTAAAATCTTAAATGTAAGGATACCGGTTCACAATAACCAGTTTAGTCCAAGTAGGAAAGACAAGTCTGCTTTTATGTAAAGCCCTTAAGTATGTAAAGTTTCTAAAGAGTACTTGGCCTGATAGAATACTGTAATACCTTCTCTGGTAAATATGTTTAGAAAGTCCAAATGATAGTGTTCTTCCAGGATGAATGGTGTTCTTTATCACAATGAATATTTGATTGCTTGATGATAAGCTTTTGTGATGGAGGTCTCTCTTGAAGGATTATCTATTTTTTGCTCCATGCTTATATGAATCTCTTGTTCTTGCTGATGCAGCTTATTAGTAAACTGCATAATAATCACTCCAATATTCAGTGGCTTAAAGTAACAATTTTGTTATGCTCACTGACTTTGTGAGTCAAGAATTTGGGAAAGTCATAGCAGAAATAAATTTTCACTGTTCAATAATATTTGGGGTCTCAGCTGGAGAGACTCAGGATTTGAAAATGAGTGACCAGTATTAACTGGAGGTATCTTTATTCACAAATCTGGAATTCATTGTAAGGTCAGATTGGACCTGAATTGGGACTTTTGAATGGTGGATCTACATGTAGTTGCATGTGTCTTGGGCTTCCTAAGAGCGTGGCTTCCTTGGAATGGTTATATCCTTACATGACAATTCAGAGTGTTCTAGTGAGTAAGAGAGACACTGCATTGATTTTCATGACCTAGCTTCAGAACTCATACAGTGTCACTTCCACCCCATTTTATTAGTTAAAAGCAAATCATAAGCTCACTGACATTCAAGAGGATAAGGGAACATGGACTGTATTTCTTCTTGATGAGGTGCAAAAGAATTTGCAGACATATTTTTAAGCCATCACACATTGGGGGGAAAATCTCTGTAAAATGAGTAGTGAAAGATATAGAATTGTGAAGCTAGGCCAGGTGCAGTGGCTCACACCTGTAATCCTAGCACTCTGGAAGGCCCAAGCGAGAGGATCTCTTGAGCTCAGGAGTTCGAGACCAACCTGAGCAAGAGTGAGACCCTCGTCTCCAATAAAAATAGAAAAATTGGCCAGGCATTGCCATGCGGGTCTTTAGTCCCAGCTACTCAGGATTCTGAGGCAAGAGGATAGCTTGAGCCCAGGGAGTTGCAGTGAGTTATGATTCTGCCACTGAGTGACAGAGCGAGACTTGGTCTCAACAACAACAAGAAAGGAAACTAGAACTGTGAAGCTAAATACTAATGGAACTTCTAGTTTTCTTGTAGCCTAATATTGATAATCATATGATTTGTATTACTAGATTTTAGGGGTGGCAAAAAAGAACTGAAAGTTCTTTCTCTCTATTGGGAAAAGTTCTTTGATCCATTAAAAAATTAGTGAATATCTCATTTTCTGAAGTTTGAAAAGAGGATTTGGAATTTAAGCTTTCAGTATCAAATCTTTTTTGCTTTCACTGTTAACAACTTTCATTTTCTTAAGGCTTTCTTATCTTTTCGATTAGTTCTGAAAACACATGCATTAGTATTACTCTTTTTGAGTAAATAACCTAGGTATAAATTTTTATAGAAAACTATCCCCAGCTGAATGAGACTGGGATCTTTGGGAAATCATTATTTCTTTCATTCTTTAAGTTTTGTCATTGATTTTAGGATTACTTGTTTGCTTTCTTTAAAAAAATAGTCACTCTCCTACATGAATATGAATGTATGATGACTGAAATTTCATGTTCTAACCTGCTGCTTTTATGTTCATATAAAATTCTTGTCTAGTTCGATCTCTCAGAAGATTTCGCTGAGTACGACATGGGCTCTGCTCTTAGGGAAATTATATTCTTAGGAAAAAAGATACATGATACATACAATAAAATAAATACATAAATAGCAAAAACCATCAGGTAGTCATAAGTCTTCTGGTGAAAGAAAAATGGGATAAAAGTAAAATAAGGTGATGTGCTAGGACTGAAAGGGAAGACTTCAATGAAATTATAACATCCAAAGTGGGACCTAAATCACGAGATAAGTAGTTTTTTAAAAACTCTGGGGGGGTTAATGGTGACTATTTCAAGTTGGGCAGCCTTACCATTCACCACTGTTTTTGGATATCTAAATTCCAACCTCACAGAGCAAGTTGGTGTTGCTAAACCGTGAGATGGTTTTACCTTGTCATACCTTAGCACTTTTCCCCTTCATCTTCCATGTTCTTCTCCTTTTCAGCCAGAAAAACAAACAAACAAAAGAAACAAAAAGAACCCCAGTTGTTGGTGTTTAAAATCCAACACAATTATCAACTTGCCTTTCCTAACCTTTCTAAAATAGTGACTTTTCCCTCCATCCTTTGGAAACATTTTACCACTTCTCATAGTATATCATTGGTATTTGTTTTATTATTTCCTACTTATAATATTTTTCTCACTAAATGATGAGCTTGACTAGGACAACTTTATTTTATTTTGTGTTTTGCTTTTATTTCAAAATATTAAGGGGGTACAAATATTTTTGTTGCATGGCGTGTTTACCTCAGTATTTGGCACATAATAAGCTAAAAAACTTTTTCTTTAATGTAGTTTTGACTTCAGAAACCAAATTATTTATAGTAAGAGATTATTGTTTGATACTAAATATTTCCAACAGACTTCAGTTCATTCAATTATATTTGACCATGTATTTTGTGTCTCTGCTAATCCGTGGGAGGTGGCATTATGAGAACTCCCCTGATAACAATTTTAAAACTTGAAAGATGGCTTGATTGTATTTTTTAGTCAGTGATGAAAAACAACCCCTGAATGAGAGGATTGATATTTGTTGTATGGGATTTGCAGTTATTCTAACACACTGGACCAACTAATCACCTCCTGTTAAGTGTAAATGTGTTTTCAGTATCCTGCTATCCAAAGAGCTACTCTATTCATTCTTTGGTAATTGTAGGTTAGCTCGTCTATTAAGACCCATGAAATAAAAACAACAGTGGGGATAAAGCCACCCATGTACATTCTCTTTCAGAGGAGGAGAAACATACTGCTCCACTTTGTTTGCATGAAACTCTTGCATCCTGGTGTTTTTCCCTCTTCATCTTCTCCCTCTTTGCCAACCTTGTGTTTTTTTCTTTTTCTTTTTCTTTTTTTTCCCCTCTGTTTGACTATGGTTCTTACCTAAAGTTCAAACTTCTTTTTAATTATTTACTCTCTATATTCTTGCTAATTAATAATGCATTGTTATTTTGACTTCAAGGTTACAGAAGTGGAGTGATAATAATAATGACCGATAACTAAACTACACCTCAGAGTTTCTGAAAAAATATTCACATACATAGGGTTTGATATAACCTTTATTCCTGCAGATCTACTGCCTACAAAGTAATGTTTTTAAAATATCTGTACGGATGTTAGTTTCTTATACCACAGCACGTATCCTGTGTTTTATGAGGCTGGTCTCCCGACTGCTCTGTGATGGTGCAGCGCTGATGTTTTCCTCCTTGTGATCATTTTTCATTTGCTCTCCTTCCATTCCCTTTATTAAGTGCTGCTTACCTATCTTAAATTTCAAATTCTAACTCTAAGAATCATTGTCTGAGCCTTCATCATTTCCATTCTCTTCACTATAGCAAGTAAAGACTTGATCAAATAAAATTATTATTATATTCCACTGCATGTTGTTAGATATTTAAATATTTATCAGTAATATTGGAAATTATTCAAAAGTAGAAACCATCATAACTTAAAATTCTTACTACATAATATATTGCACTATATTTAACAGGTATATAATAAAACTTTGTGGCAAATTGATTTTCAGAAGAAAATAGTTTTATTAAACAATTTGGTAAGCCAAAATACTAATAAAGGTGATTGTTCATGTGTCCTAAAAATCTTCTCATATTAAAATCCAGTTCTATTCCCCTTGGGCATTTGCAGAGACTGAATTCCAGGAGTTCCACTAAAGCCTGTTTGAAGTCAATAGGTTTTACACAAAGGTAGAGTTTGAATAAATTAATCTTGGATTAGGTACTGTATTCAAAGAATGGATTCAGTGCAAAACCTTTAGACTGAAGAGTAGCTCTTGGAGAGGTTGTTAATAACACAATGAAGATGGTAGCATAATTCTTGCTGAGTTGATGACCTTCTTAATTAGGTGTTGACACACGCATTCAATTAAATTTAGTAATTTACTGAATTACTGATCATCAGCCTAGACACTCTTATTTCAGCTAATAGATGGTGCTAAACTTAGCACATTTCCTATAATAGGACTTATATTAAATGCCACAATTTTTCTTAGAAAACCAAGAGGGGAAAATGAATGTTGTTCATTTTCTTTGCCAGTCAATATTTTTTTCTTATCAGTCAACTCATAATTATTGAGTTTATCTGAAATGTAAGATTCTGGTGAACATAGATCTTATGGTATTTAAATAAAAACAATTTTTTGTAACTTTCAGCCAAAAAAACCCCCTAAATTTAATTAATAGATAATAACTTGATATCTCAGTATTTTGACTTAAAATAGGATCTATTCTCACCCAGACGGAAATGGTTCTTCAAGTTAAACGGTGTGGCTGATACAAAGTCATATCACTGCTGCAAGGGAAGAAAGTGTTAGAAAAAGGATAGACCATGAAATCACACAACAGAGAGAGAGTGAGAGAGACTTATAGCACCTTAACCACTATGCAACTAGGAAAAACATTCCTAGGTGGTAGGTAATAAGTAATTGAGCTAGACATTTATTAGACATCAATAGAAAAATATTTTTAAAATATTGATAAAAGATCTACCTAAAAGGTCAACTTTGACAAATTGTAGTTGCAGACAGATATTTATGCAATTAATAATTTAGACTATATGCACAGAAGTGACATCTCAACACAGACTGGCATAGATAATGATACCAAGAGTAACAGAACAGCATAGAATAGGTGATACAGACAGAAATTTTGGCCCTAATAGATCATGCCAGAAATAATCCTTAGGAAGACCTGCATAAGGATTTCCAGTACTTAAGGTATTAGAAAGTTCCATCAGAAACCCACTATTTATTGCGATTTTATATATAATTGTGTTTAAGTTAATAACATGATAAATAAAATGTTTCGTTCTGTAGTTCCGCTGTTCTCAGTCAATTGTATTGCTACTGTGATAAAATTCATTCCTAAATAATCCATCTAATCATTAAGCTGAAAAGATATCAGGACAGGGTGAACCACCTCTTTTCTTTCTATTACGATTACTCTTCAAGTAAGAAAGTCAAGTTAGTAGTGTCCCTAATAGAATGTTGCTTCAGTAAGGCTTATTTTTGTCTCTATGCATTAAAACTATGGAGAATGTACACAGAGGAACAGAGCTAATTGAATGCCACAATTTACCTTGAGAAAATTAAATCCTATCAGAGGGATAAAAACAAGCATTCTTTAAAATGTGCTAAATAATTTAAGCCCATATAGTATTAAATGTCAATTTGTACAGTTTTAATTTCTACAAATAATCTAAAGTGAGTCTGATCGTGGCTGTGTGTGTCAATTAAGTCTACCTGGATTGCAGAGTACAGAAAATCCAACCCAAAGTGGCTCATATGAAAGGAAAAATTATCTCAGGGAACTGAGACTTCCAGCAACATGGGTGAGCTTATTAATTGCTTGATTTGGAGAATCAAACAATGTCTCTCTTGCCAATCGCTCTGTCCAAACCTTGGTTCTCTTTCCTACTAGCTCCATTATCAGACACCTTTCTTCTGTTTGCAAGATGGCTGCCGTTTGTCTAAGTACTGCATGGAAGGAAGACCATCTCTGCATGAGAAATCTCAGCAAAAGTAACAGAAGGTCTAATTGGTTCTGATTAGGTCATGTGCACATCCAAGAGCTAATCACTGGAGCCAGAGTACTGTGAGGCTTTTACTGGCCAGGCTTGAGTCACACGCGGCCTTGGGCCTGCTGAATGAAATCAGTTATCATGGAAACCACATGTACTGAGAGTAGGAGAGAAATGCTTTCTAAAATATGAATCAACAACTAAAAACATATATTGTCTACTACATTACAGATCTAGAATAACCTGGGGATTAGATCTAGATCTAGAAATTAGATCCAGAAACTCCTGGGGGAGTTTGTAAAGAAGCCTGAGATAGTTTGGCCTTGAACAATGAATAGAAGTGATCCTCTTGGCTAAATAAGAAAAGCAGAAACACAGAAGTCTTCAGAATCTTGTCTGGCATAACAGTAAACAAGTTATTGTCAGTGATGATCTTTCTTTTTTTTTAAAAAAAGATCATATTAAATAATTACATATAAACTAATAAGACTCACTTTTACTAAATCATGCTTAATCATACTAAATATTTACAGGCTAATGTACTTATTGCAGAATTCAACTATTTCTAAGCTCCTGGTAAACAGGAAAAAAAGATGCATATTTTTTTCTTTTAAATTATATTTTATATGCAGGTTCCTTTTTTTCTTTTTTTGAGACAGAATCTTGCTCTGTTTTCCAGGGTAGAGTGCAATGGATGTCATCATAGCTCCACAGTAGCTGGGACTACAGGCACACGCCACCACACCCAGCTAATTTTTTCTATTTTTGGTAGAGATGAGATCTCACTTTTGTTCAGGCTGGTCTCAAACTCCTGAGCTCAAGTGATCCTCCTGCCTCAGCCTCCCAATGTGCTAAGATTACAGGCATGACCACCACACCTGACCTCCTGTTTTCTTTCAATGGAAAAGTTATGCTTAGCCACGAGATTTTTGTTGTGCCCTAAGCCTAAGTTTTTCTCATGGATTTTTTTTTTTTTTTTTTTTGGTTTCCTGAGCTTCAAATTGGTAAAAAATAGTCAAGTAAACTAAAAGTGAGAAGACAGAAAGGCTACCACCTTAAAAACGTAACCTATACTGTACATGTTGCATCCTGACTTCTATTTTCTACAGAAGCTATTAAAAACTATACTGCTCAGACATTCATAATCAATTTGATTGATTCATATGTATTGGATTAAGGCAAAGTTGAAACTATTGCTTGAGGTTCTGGGGTCAAGGAGGAGAGAGCAGGGAAACAGAGTAAAGGGAGAGGAAGAAAGAGAGAATAGTTGGGAACATAAAATGAAATGCCGTCATATACCAGATATGAGAAATTCAAATATTTCTTGATCTCTGGAATGTGTGAAGTGTATTTCTATTAGAATGGAAATGCTTTGCAGTGTGAGCTTTCTACATTATAAAGAAGGAAATTGGCTTTCCATTCATGCCTCAGCCTTATCTTTTATCATCAAAGATGCTGCTATTTTGGTATCAGATTCTGAAATGTGATGACAACATATGACCTTCACAGGTTCTGAGTGGAATCCAGTGGGTGATATATACACTCCACACCTGTGTTTCTCTCTGACACAATTACTTAGACTCGGGATAACTTTACATCAGCTGTGTTAATGATGTTGTATCATCAATGATAACACGATCACAGCTTTTGACACTGATTTTCCTAGGTATGGCATAGGTTTTCTTATAAACTTATTACCTTCTTTTCTTCCATTAGCTTCATTTTATTTTGACTGTGAGGTTAATTTTCATTAAGCCTGAGTGAAATACTGAAGGGAAAATATAGAATCTGACAACTTCACCAAGAAAGGGAAAAGAAAAGTGGCAGAAGATTTCACAACAAATGTAAAGGAAGACAGGGCAACATTGACTCTAGCTAAAATTAAAAGCAAAGGAAATAGATGCTTGGAGACTTAACTGTGAGCAAATACTAGAGTTTATCTAGTGTTCTTAAAGGGAAGTTGAAGGAGTCTCTACTTGTTTTTGCTCAGGAATTATTTTATTTAGCATGTTAGGCACCCTTATAACATACAATGAGAATTGTCAGTTTTTATCGTTTTTAATTATTTTAACCATTTGTTGGAAAGATTGAATCATAGATAAAATATATGAATAAAACAAAATCTTTACTATATGAGCTATCATAGTTTCAGGAATATATAATATAAATTTTAATAAAATATTCATTAAACATAGCCAAATCTAAAGTGATTTCCACAGAACTGCTGTGTATGCATGTATAGATGTGTGTGTGTGTGCGCATGTGTGTGTGTGTGTGTGTACATGCGCATGCACTTGTGTGTGTCTTTTATTCTTTCTATTTAATTCAAGTAATTTTTTGTTGATGTGATTTCAGATTGGGCTGGTCCAGAGTAGTTATTACCAAATAAGAACTACTTCTTGAAGATCATATCATTTAATGTTGAAGGCAAGATTATAAAGTGAAGAAAATTAGAAAATGTCAGGCATTATATGCCTATTATAAAGATGTAGTAAGCAAATGAATATGTCCTTTACCCTGGAACCTAGAAGCTTAAACCAAATTTGCCCAATTATGGTACATATTGAAAAATATTCTGTTTGTTTTATGCTCCTGGTATTTATTGTTAAAGGCCTTTTATGTGTGTTTAAAACAAAAGAATAGGCCAAGAATAGAAGTTTCACAGGTCCCTTCAGTGTCTGCAGTGACTAAATATTTAACCCAATTAGAATTTTCAATTTTCCTTCTTTTCTCTGAAAACAGACTTGACAAAGTTGGGAGATTTCTTAAAGTTCACATTTCAATCATATCATCAGCCGTCATTCAAACATTTTAATATATGAATCCAGCAATGGGTAGAGAATATTTAAAAATTTGGAAAACTTGAAATTAGAATCAATAAAGAAAATAATATAGAAAGCATCCATAATTCTGCTTTATAGACAAAATATTGTATACATTTGAATTTATTATATAACTTTTGCATATCCGTTGTTAAATTAAATTGAGCTTATATTGTATATGTTTTTTAATTTGCTTTAAAATTTTATCGTAGGTAATTTCCTATATCCTAGGCTATTATTCTACATCATTTTAATGAACATAAAATATTTTAGTCTTTGAATATGCTATAATCTAAATTTTCTACAGATTTTGAACATATTTTTCATTTTTCCATTTTAAAATAAAATTTAAAATATCTGTATACATTAGTCTTTACAAGTCAGATCTGTCTCTACACACATATGTACACACTATATATTGTCTAACTGCTTTCTTTGAAGTTTTTACAAATTTGCATTTCTAATGTGTATGTAGTATTCTTATTAACAATAAAAAGTATCACTTCATAATTAAATAAAAATCAACTTAAAAGATGCTAACTGAATAGGCAAAAAATTATGTCACATTTTAATTTGCATTTTACTTCTGTACTAAATGGAAAAAACATTTTTCCAAAAGTATGTTATTCATTTTGACTTTTGTTTCTTAATTGCATTTTTATGTAATTTGCCAATTTTTCAATTGCTTTTCAACATTTTACTTTCTTCAATATCCATATTCAATCCTCAGAGCTAGTAAAACTTTGAGATTTTATGAAGACTATAAGCATTCTATGAATAAAAAATAAGTAGTATTCATATCCAATTTATGAATTAGTATCCACAGTTCTTGGCAAAGACATCATTTGCAAAATTTGACCTTGTCTGAGCTATATAACATGCAATTGTTTATGGCATTACTGCAGACAAGTCATTTATCATTGATAAAACAGTCTAAGGTGAGCATCTTCAGTTGAACTTTATATTGCTACATTTTCTAGAATTTCAGATTTGCTATTACATTTTCATAAAATATCAAGCATAGGTTCAACCTGAAACTGGGATCACACAAAAACTTTTTCAGGGTCCAGATAATTTTGATACCACAACAAAATTCACGTAATTATTTTGTTAGGTAGACCTAAAATACTATGGATTTGTCCAAATTATCATGGGGCTGTTCAAAAAATAAAGATCAAAAGAAAAAAGACCAAAGAACTTGAGATGCTCTAAAGATACTGTATTAGTCAGCTTAGGCTGCCATAACAACATAGCACATAGATTAGGTGGCTTAAACAACGGACATTAATTTTCTCACAGCTCTGGAGCCCAGAAGTCCAAGATTAATTTGCATGTTGGATTGGTTTGTGGCAAGGCCTCTCTTCCTGGCTTTCAGAAGGCCAGCTTCTCACTGTGTTCTCGTACAGCTGTTTCTCTGTGCAGGCATGCAAAGAGGGCCCTCTGAGTTCTGTTTCTCTTCCCATAGACTCCGGTTATATTGGGTCAGGGCCCCACCCTAATGAACTCATTAGCCATAATTACCTCCTTAAAGGCCCTAACTCCAAATACAGTCACATTGAGTCAGGATAGAGCTTCAACATGTAAGTTTTAGGGGAACACAATTCAGTCCATAGTAGATACTTAGAGCTTTTGCTAAGTCCCTAATATATAAGAGAAAGAAGAGATTCTGAAGCACTGGCCTTGTAAAAAGTAAAATTTCTAAAATATCAAGGAGGAATTAATATCCAAATAAGCAGATTAGTTTAATTAAAAAAAGAATCTCTGTGTCCCTCCATTCACAGTTCACCTCAGCAAGTGGGAACTGTACATAACCTCAAAGCACAGGCTATACTATAGCATCTTCACTTGAAGCTTAAAAACAATACAGCAAGATCAACCAATCTTAAGCACAAATGTGCATTTTATTTAAAAAGGAATAGTATATATAAGCCTGTATCAGGAATTTTAAAGCATAAGTCCATTCATTCATTGTTTCCAAGTAAATGCTGTAAATGTCAGTTTATCTCTCTTTCTCTCTCTCTCTTTTTTTTTCCTGCTTATAACTTGTACATCCACAGGTTAGAAAAAAATTACTTGAAATGTAGTCTCTGGGAGCCATCTGCCACTCTCATCCTCAGATTCTGTAGGGTCAGCTCAGAAGTTTGCTGTTAGAAAATGTACCCCTCTAAGACAATTCTAACAGATGGCTATTTTGATGGTTTCCCATATTATACTGTGTTTTAAAGTGAATATACTGGTGGCCATCTGAGAAAATGCCCAGAAAGTTTGATTTTTTTTCTTTGTTTTTTAACTTCCATCCAACTGAAACATCTATTCATGAAAATGACTTTATGGGAAAATTATAACTTCCCCTCAGGCAATTTCATCACTTTGTCTTAGCCACACTACAAGCAGAAGCGGATCTGTTATCCTAATACAGTTTCTAATGTACCAAAGATTATATAATATATCTCTGATATTCTCAGGGTAGTGTTCTTCTTTCCTTCACCCATGACTATATCAAAATGGCAGTCTTGAAAATGAGTATCCCTTTCCTCCAAACAGATTATAATATATTTTAAGCTAAGTTTTCTGTGCTGCCTTGGGCTACAGTAGTTTAATGTATCTGTGTGTTTTTGAGGGTGTAGCTGTGTATTTAAAATCTTTAAATTCCCATTGTTGCTTGCCTGGGTTGTGTTAAACATGAATGTATACCAAAGGCTGCAATTTAGATCTAGATATAAGCATTTTCTTTAAGTATTTTAAAGGTTAATTTTAATTTATTATTTTATGTCCGCTTTCAAAATTAACATGAATTGTAACATTAAATGCTATGAAGTTTAGATTCATCATGGTGTTATGAACAAATGTAATGCAGGAAAGGATGATGGTCACCAAGATCAGAAAAGGCTTTCTTGGATAAAATATATTCTGTCCCTGATAGCTGATTTTCCTGATATCTGAACTATGAGCGGCAATTAATTAATCAAGGATATGATAAGCAGAGCCCAGAGTTTATAGCAAATGTTAGGCCATTGTTAAATCTTTTGATCTTTTTCTTTGATCAAAGTCTTTCATCTTTTGATCTTTTTCTAAACAGCAGAGAAAGACTGTGCAAAAATTTGAACATTGATCTGATTTACATATTTAAGTAAACACTTTAACTGCTCTGGGATGAACATAGGGTACCAAGAATGGGTGCAGGGAGACCATTTAAAAGCCATTACCTTCATCTGTATGACAAATAATAGAAATTAGTCCAAAGAGTTGGAGGTATTGCTGGAGAGAAATCAGTGGCTTTAAGAAAAATTTAGGAGATAAGGTTGGTAAGACCTGCTGATAGGCTATGGGGAGTGGAGAATAGGCCAATATTAAGGATGATTCCATTCTGAGTGCACTCACTTATCAGATTTGGGCATAGAGATCATAAGTCTAATTTCCAATGTGTGAAATTTGAGATGTTCTTAAGACAACTAAGTGTTAGATGTCAGGTGAGTTAAGTAATTGAGACTGGAGCACAGATGAGAGAACTATTCTAGGCTATAGACACAAATGTTTGTGAGTGAGATTACCTAGGTGATAATGTAGCATGATACAAAAAAAAGTGTTGAAAAAATTCTTCACTTTATACTTTTTTTTCATAGTTCCAGTGTAAATTAGTAACAGTAGGTATAAATTATAGATAAGTTAATTTCACAAAAGCATACAAAAGAACTTTTAGACCTTATGGCTCTAAGAGTAAGAAATTAGCTTTGGTTGTATTAATTCCTTGTTGAAATATGTGATAGATCAAAGGCTAGACAACTAGAAAGTTTAGACTTTTAAGAGCCTTTCTAGATGTTTTATTAATTCATCACAAAATCAAAAGGAATCATATTTCTACTTTGTTATTTATAGTTTGTAACAATGAATATGAATTCTCTAATTATTTTAATGGAATAATAAAGCTGATTAAAAGAAAATAAAAATGACAGGTGGAAAAGAAAGAGTAGACAAACATCAATAACTTTTTGAATCATTATATGCCATCCATGGTTATGAAGCTAATATTACTATGCTTTAAAAATATCCCTATTTAAAAAAGAGGTTTGATGTTTTCGGGAATCCCAAGGTTGGGCATCACACTTAGAGAAATGGAGAAATATTTCTATGTTGTACTTAAACTTTATGGGGCATTTTGTAGTGTCATTTAACTAGTTTTAGATTTCATGTCCATCATAGTAATTGTCCTCCCACAAAAATATGGTGAAACTAAAGGTATAGGAATAAAACTATAAATCAAGTCTTAAAAGTCTCTCTAGAAATCACATAACCCAACAAATTTGGTCTATAGCACTTCCCCTATGAACTATTCATGACTAGAGAAGTGTTGAATCATTTACTGCATTTAGCAGTGAGGTACTTCCAAAATGTTGCATAAAAAATCATTGCACTTTTATGACTGGAAAAGTAAATACATAAGGTCAGTGATTTTTTCATATTCTCTGCCTTTGATAACCAGCTTAATGTCTAAAGAATGCTAGAGATGCAAGATTCAGAGATTCTTTTCTATCTTATACTGCATCAGACATATTGGATATATTATTTCAGCAGAATAATATCTTACACTGTAAGCAGTAGAAAAACTATGTTCTTACTGATTGGGTTCCACTCTGAAACATTTTAAAATCTGATTCTTCTCAATCTGTGTCTTTAAACAGCTGCTATTAAAATTGTGTCTACTTTCAGATAGAAAGAATAAACAAAATTCATGAGAAATGGTGGGGCAGGTAGTAAGTAGCATTCTCTTCCCTTCTCTTCTCTTCTCCTCTCTTCTCCTCTCTTCTCCTCTCCTCTCCTCCCCCTCTCCCCTCCCCTCTCCTCCTCTTCTTCTCTTCTCTTGTCTTCTCTCAGAATTTAATAATGCCCCAGAGTTTTAATACCTGAGAAGTAAGGTAACTAAAAATCAAGAAAGTATTAGCTTTAATCTTGGCTCTTTTCTAGGTTCTCTGATGCTATTATAACAATGGTATTAACAAACTATATTTTGTATAATGATTCCAATGTTATAAAACATTTAATTTTATAACATTCTTCATATGTACTCTTTTGGAATACATTTGCTGGGAATACTAATATCAAACTTTCTTCCAGTAGAAATATAATGGAAACCACAAATGTGAACTCCATATGAAACTTTAAAATTTTCATAATCACACCAAACATAAGGAAAAAGAGGCAGGAAAAATTATTTTAATAATATGTTTTATTTTAATAATTACATAAAATATCATTTCAATATTTGATCAATGTAAAACTTAGAGATATTTTACATTTTATATACTAAAACATCACTACTTGCTTTGTATTTTACACTTACAGCACATCTTAATTTAGACTAGCCACACATTTCATGGGCTCAATAGACATATGACTAGTGGATACTATAATGCACACAGAGTTCTAGGTATTCAAAAATGACATATTTATAGTTTCTGGTTATCCCAATAGATATGTGGAAATTTAGAGACAAGAATAAGGATCTTGAGTTTGAAATCTGTAACATACCCAAACCAGAAGAGAGGTACCTTTTTACTAACCAAGAACACACAATCCAACCCCATTATTTATATATAGACTCAAAGTCTCAATAAAATTTTTTGGAAAATAAAACAAGAGTATATTCCTAGATAATCACTGACAAGGTTCTTCCAGCCCCATAGGTAAATCAGAAGTTCTAAATAAGACTTATCCATATTTGAGAGCAAAATAAGTAAGCAGAGATATTAATCACCCACGGAGAGTAGAGAGAGGGTCAGAATGGCATATATATCCAAGGAAAATTAGAAATAAAAAGTCTCAAAATTTAACCACAAAATATCCTCAGGTGTTAGTGAGGGTTGTACCTTCATTTAATTATCTCCATTTCTCAGGAGAAACGAGATAAATTGGTCCACCTTTTGATATCTTAATAAAAACTCATTGAGATGAGTTGGATAAATCGGTTATAATACTGCCTGAGGATTCCAGAAAAAAAAATACAAAAATGTTGACTTTTCCTATTTTTTAACTTTATATAACACCCATACCACCTAATTTTTTTCAAAGAAAAATCTACATATCACAGTAAGACTGTCCAAATAATCGATGGCCACAGAGAGAAGTAAAAGTCACTGGAAATCAAGAAGGGGGGGTGGGGAGAGGTAAAAAGCTACCCAGCAAGGTGATAGGCACACTCATAGCCCTGACTTAAGTGTTATAAAAGCTATCCATGTAACAAAAATGTTGATACCCTCTTAATATTTTGAAATAAAAAAGACTTGTTATAGCAATATTAATATCAGACAATATCAGATTTAAGGTAATTGCATTAATGGGAATAAAGAAAGACTTCCTATTAGTAAAAAGAATAATAAAGATATAACTCAAAAAAAAGAAATAAGTAAAAACAGTTCTCACTTCTGTTTAATAATATTGTTACTACACAATGTTATACATTTTCTGAATTATATGAAACTTTAAAGAAGTTTTATTTTTCCTTTTTATTTTTTACAGTAAAGTAGGAATCCTATTTTCCCTGTGAATATAGCACAGAAATGTTATCCATATTTGGATATGGATAACTCTTATTTCTATTGTAAGTGTTTTTACAATTTCTCTCCTGTTAACATGTAACACATTTCCTGATTCCTAAGGTCCTGGAACTCTTCTTCTCTCGTGTTTTTTTCCTCACTCTCTTGCCAACTTCAAGGCCAAATTTCTAGACCATGTTATATATCTTACTGTCCTTCACAACTATCCTATTTCTGAAATTGTAAACTCTTTGTCTATAACCCTCTATCCTTTTTACCTTCAAATTTCCTCAATGGCACTGCTACTGAGCATAGTTTTCACACCCCCACCCCCAATACACACACACGCACACGCACTCACGCACACGCACCCACACACCTGCCACCTCTGTATCCTGCCACCTTAGAACTTTGAGCTTTCTTAGTCAGTCTCAGGCTGCCTTCGCTTTTCCGTTTATCTAGATTGGACACACTGATCACTCATTTCCACTGTGCTCTCATCAAATTTCTTTCTTCCTTTGTTCCACTTGATGTTCTATTGCAGAAAACCTGCCATGGCCAACAGGGATCAGTCCTGGCGTTTGATCTGTCTCGTCCTGATCTTGGCTGTTGAGGACCACGAGAAACAATACATAGCCATACTGAGCAGGTCTGGTAGGGTGATGAGCACAGAATCTTCCAGTCTAAATAATGCCTGGCAGTCTTTTTCCTCTCTTCTTGCTGGGTGCAGTTCCCTTTTCTGTTGTGGCTGTTCGAGGTTTACCAAGCTCTTAACTCTCATCATTAACAAATGTCCTAGACTATTTCCTGACATAAAACAAAAGTGAACAGTGAAGAAATTCCTTAGCAGCCTCTCCTCACTCTCTAACATGAAGCCTTCCCACCTAGTGATGCTAGTATTTACCTATCTTTCATTTGTCTAGTTGCAGAGAATGAAATGTCTTTACTCCTTTTCAGGGTTAGTTCTTCAACTGTGTTCTTAATCTCTGCCCCTCCTACATACTCTAGGACCTCGATTCATCAAATTTCCCCTCTTTCCTGGGTCTGCAAACTCTTTTCTGCGGACTCTTTCTTAAAGCAGACTAAAATGTTAACTTCTTCTCCCTGTCCTAAGTAATCACTCCTGCAACCCCGTATTTCCCTCACGTTAAATTTTCATCTCTGTTCTATTCACATTCATACTTTAAAAAAAACTCATTTCCCCATCTCCCACTTATCACTTTGCCCACGCGATCTCTCTTTCATTTACCCAAATACTCTCTGGACTGTTGGCTATCAAGCCTCCTATCTGTCCAATCTGATGGGCTTTTCCTAGTTCTTATTTATCTAGACATTTCTGAGTCATGCACATGGGAACATCATGACATTCTCAAAACTCTCTCCTTCTTTCTGTACGCTGAACTCTCTCACATAACTACTCAGATATTCATTCACTGAACAAACTAATGAATCTTTTCTATTTGGCCCGTCCCTTCAAGGCCGGGGTGTCTGCTCTGGTTTAGCCCTTGACAGTTTACTTCTGCCATTTGCCATCCTCTCCTTATGTAATTTCTTCTACTACTTTAGCTTCAGTTATGACTTAAGTGCCAAAATTTCACAAATATATACCTAATCTAATGTCTTCAGCTTTAGATGATGATGATGATAATGATGATGATGATGACAATGAAAACTATGATGACAACATAATACCAATGCTCCTCAGCCAAAGCCCACCAGGTATACATTGTAGTTAAGCAAGTTGGAGTTATTTTATTTTATTTTTATTTTTTTCTTTTTTGAGACAGAGTCTCGCCGTTTTGCCCTGGCTAGAGTGCCATGGCATCAGCCTAGCTCACAGCAACCTCAAACTCCTGGGCTTAAGCAATCCTCCTGCCTCAGCCTCCTGAATAGCTGGGACTACAGGCATGTGCCACCATGCCCGGCTATTTTTTTTCTGTATATATTTTTAGATGTCCAAATCATTTCTTTCTATTTTTTTAGTAGAGACAGGGTCTCGCTCTTGCTCAGGCTGATCTCGAACTCCTGGAACTCCTGACCTCGAGCGATCCTCCGGCCTCGGCCTCCCAGAGTGCTAGGATTACAGGCGTGAGCCACTGCGCCCAGCCAAGTTGGAGTTATTGGTTGTTGCAGTGAGGAAGAACACATATGATGGGGAGCTTTGGGACATCTTAGTAAAAGGATGTTATAAAGGAATTATAGAATTTGGGCTTGGGTTATATAATTCTGTGGAGGGTTCCAGGAAATGGGGCTTGGCTCTGGATTGAAAGCTTTGAGGAAGCAGGCAAAAATCTATAATTGGGTATCTTAATAAATCTTATCTAGAAAAAAGGAATACTATTAATAGACTGAAGCTAAAGCTCTACTTAGTAAAGAACAGCAGTCCCTCATATCAGCCAGGAAATACCAAACAGGTGTGTTTGGTATTTTATGGTTTGTATAGTGACTTTGCTTTTGTTTATACTTAGACATGTTTGTGAATGATCTTGTTTCTGTTTTTGTTTTTGGTCTCACTTTATCATGGTCACAAAGTGGCCTTATCGGATCCTGGTGCTCTGTGAGATTGTTTATTCTCAGTAAGAGAACGTCTGCCCTTCACTCTGAGGACCAGCCCAGCTCCTCACAATGCCAAGGACTTGCTGTCAGAGTCAGCCAATTCCTGAGTGTAAGGGGCTGCTTTGCTCTTTCTCAACCATGACGATGATAGGGATGCTAATAACAAATATTGTGTCTATGTTACCCGGCTTATGTTGTGCCGGGTATTATTTAAATGATGGATGCATTTTGAATTGCTTAATCCTCACAACACTATGAGGTCGGTCCTATGATTTTCTCTATTGTACGGATAAGCATATTAAGACACTGGATGGGGCTGTAACTTACCCAAAGTGACGAAGGTGGTGATTTGTAGAGACCGTGGATAGCAGCTACTTCTTACCCACCATCATATACCTTCAGCCACACACGTCTCGGGGGACTTGGCCACTTATTTTGCACCACCTTCCTTGTGATTGACTCTCACAGGCACAGATTAGCAGTGCCTCGTCTTCTGCCCATGCTGTGCCCCTCTTCCCTCCTGCCCCAGGATGTCTCTGCTACCACTGAGACCCGCTGAAGTAACCTGGAAGGGCAGGGGAGTTAAAGCTTTGGAGCAAAGGATTAGCTACCTCCTCCCTTTCTTCCTCCGTGTGAACTATCCTAAATTACAATAGTGCCTGCAGCCTCTTCCAAGATGCTCCTGCAAGATCAATCAGTTGTGCTCAACTTAACGTTGAATGGCTGCCCTCTTTGTTTACATGACTCACGCTAAATTTTCCTCACTTCTGCTTCCCTGGGATGTGCGATCTGATAGCTAGTAGCATAAGGGCTTTTACACCAGGTTCTGCTTTTGTGGGAACCCAGGCAATCTGACTTTAGAGTGCAAAAAGTCCACCTGGATTTTCCAGTCTCCTCCATGCTTATCCAATAGAGTATAGAGACTGAAAACCTTGGCTTTCTAGATATTGCCACTATTAAGCAATGTGACCTTGAATAATTTGTTTAATCTTACTTACCCTGTCTTAAAAAGTGGGGATAAGAATACTTCAGATAGCACTACCTCTCCACCAAGGGTTATGACAAATTGAAAAATGTTTTCTGTGGTTAACACACTGACACATAACACATAAATATTATTTTTATTATTATTAATTTCTCTCAAAACTTGCTCCTTCTCCTTTATTCCTGTGTTTGTTGGTCTTAAACACTAGTTTATTACCTAAACTAAACAACTCTTAAGGAAGTCATTGACTCTTCTGATTTAACTCTTTCTTTTCCCAAATTTTCACCATATAATTGGTTGATAAATCAATGCTTATTTTATCTCTGAAATTTCCTCTCACATCCACTTCTTATTAACCTACTATCTTCATGATCTCTCTGCCTTCTCTCCTTTGCACATCACAGTCTACCCTCTGCTTTCCCGTTAGTCTTTTAAAACACAGTCCTATTTTAACACTAATAACGCTGCATTGTAATTGTTTATTTACTTATTTCTCTATTGCTCTCTGCCAGGGTTTGTCCAACCCCTGGCGCTATTGACATTTTAGGTTGAATAATTGTTCGTTGCTGGGAGGCTGTTCTTTGCATTGCTGGATGTTTAGCAGCATCTCTGGCTTCTGTCCACTGGAACAATAACACTCTTAGTTGTGACAGAAAATGTCTGTAGACATTGCCAAAAGTCCCCTGAAGCACAAAACTGACCCTGACTGAGAGCAATGCTCTACATTGTGAGTTCTTTATGGACAAGGATGGTGTGTTATTGACATAAATTTCTGACACCAAGTATTATGTGGGGAATACTATAGGTGTTCAATAAATATTTTTGAATAAAGGAATGAATGTGTTGCCTCCCTAAAGCCTTCTTTTTCAACCTCATAGGCCAGCCTACTTTTATCTCTGCTCCTGTAGGTTTTTTCCATCATTTTGCTGTGCATATCTGTTTTTTCAATTGCACTGTGATTTCCTTATTCCCTCAGCCCACACAGAATGAATGGAATATAGTAGTTGCTCAGTAAATACTTATTGAATTATATTTAATTAATAAATTAACATCTATAAATTATTCTATGAATACATTTAGACCACATGTTTTATTTTTAGGGTGCTATATAAAAATTGTATGCTTTCATAACATGCAATACTTCCCCTTTGTAGCGCTTATGCCAAATATAATTAACAATTAATTGTGAACTTAATTGTTTCATATCTGTCTTCATAAATTATGTGAGGCTAAAGACCACACTGCCTCTTCTGTTTTGCCTCCCACGTGGCTGACACAGAACCTTGTGCAGAGTACATATTTAGTAAATTATAAATCCTTGTCAAATGAATTAATTAATTAATTAAACAAATTCATGCTGCCTCTAAGTGAAACACAAAACTTACGTACTCGGAGAATTTGGCTCTATATACGCGTACCATGGTTCATTGATTTATGTGATATGGCAATCTATGTTATATTACGTAGTTTTAGAAAGTTTTCATCTTTGTCAAATTAGTGAAAAAAGTAATTTGTACCTCTAAATCACTTCACAAAATAGAGAAGTCGAGCCTGTCATAAGTCAATACAGATGTTTGATATCCCAGACTTGCAATAGCTCACCATGTTCATTTTTTTCCCCAGCACTAATGAATTAGCTCACAATCTTAATTGACACACTGACCTTGAAAACTCCAGAAAATGATTTAGTCTGCCAGCTTCATTATCTATGGCTTTATTAGCTGAGGAAATTTGACAATAAAACGTAAAATAATAATAATTAATCTACATACTGATGTTAGAAATTAGACTTCTATCGAATAAAAATGATCCGTATAATCCCTAACGCTAGACACCACCAGAAAAAATTTTGGTCTCATATTCCAAATATAAAATAAATAGCTTTGCGCTGTCATTGCTTGAAACTACTTATTAGTGCATAATTTTGTAATTTCAAAAAAGAATATTTTATAAGCATTTCAGAAAACAGGACATTGTTTAAAATGCTAATTTAATGTCTTTTGAGAAACAATTCACATTAGAGAAAAGCAGCATGCTATCTTAAAGAATGTTAAAACTAAGAAACGGGAAAAAAATCTCTTCTCATATAAATTGCTGCATATTTTCTTTCTTTACCATGGATTCCTGCCGTTCCCAGTGGGGACCCCAATTTTAGAGTACGTGCTAGACATCCGTTCTATAGAAACTAAAGCTCAGAATTGTTCAGGAGAAGCTGAGATATGGCCTTTCATCTGACAAGAAATTGGAAGCAAAGAAATCATAATAAACAGCCTGTAATAAATGATCTCTAATGGAAGTATGACTTTTTTTTATTAACTGACTTAGAATGTTCTGATGGAAATATTATGTCAAAACAAATTTGAAAGTGATCCTAACCACAAGCACTCATATTAGGCACCTGTTGACTCTTATAAATCTGCGCATAACTTAATGAAAAAGGCAATCATTCCTCACAAAAGTGTATGACTATATTCTCAACAGGGAGTAAAAATTACAAAAGTAATAAATTGTCATTTCAACTTAACAGCTACCTATATTTACGTGGACATTTCATTTTAGCTGACAGAGTCTCTATTATATATGCTTTCAGTCCTTTCTTAGCTTCTTGCAAATACACAAGTATTTTCCAGAACCAAAAAATATGAGCTATTTCTTTTTTATTTCTATTGCTGCTAAAGTCAAATCCAAATTTCCAAGATACTAATGGTCTGTCTTCTGTCTACCTTTCCAACCTCATGCTCATTTGTTTCTTTGTTCCTGTCCTTGTAACTCTACACAATATCAAAACACCCACAGTGCCTAGATATACAGTATTTCCTGAAATGAATCCCCTGTTTGTGCTCCTGGAAAATTCTTCCTTGTCTTTCAAATCTCAGCTGCAGGCAACACTGTCTCCTCTCGGAAACCTTCACTGACTCTTCCAGGCGGGCTTAGCTGCTTGTTCCTGTTCGTACCTACCTCCTTCCTTCTATGACACTGTTTCTCACTCTCTCCACTCCAGACCACATTATGAAAGGTGTTGTGTCAGGATCAGTGGACCCAGAAGTGCCACTTGCCTCTGCACTGATCACACCACGTATAGAAAATATTTTCAGTTCTTGACATGGCTATTTTAGAGCAACACCCATGATGAACCGGAGCATGTTCAGAGAAGTAGAGAATCTTAAAGCCATAACATCACACACCTCCATATCTGTAATTATAGAGTGGGGATAATAATATCCGAGGCTGTTCTAAGACTGAAATAAAATAACACATATAAATCTTTTGTTCACTTGAAAAGTGAATTTCGATAAAAATGCTCCATGCCGATTTTCCAACTTTATTCTTCTCCTATTTACCGCCCAACCTTTTGAGAGATGAGACTCCCCTCCATGCCTTCCATTTCCTCTGTTCATAATTAACCACGTATTAAAATCATTTTTTACCGTTGATATTGATATTTTTATGTTTTTATCTTTATCTGCATGATTAGAACACAAGCTTCTTTATGGCAGGAACTTGTAAAATTATTTCCACGTCCTTTAACACTAACATATTAATACCAACTGCATAATACACAGTCTTTGAAAGAATATGAAGAATTGAAGAAATAACGTTTCTTCCACCAAGGGAAAATATTATTGTGTTCTTCCAAAGAGCTAAGGTCATCATGTCAAAGACAGTAACTTCATTCTGTGTAGCCCCAAAGAAATGTGTGGGTAGCAGATTTTATATCAATATTGGGAAGATACTGAAAACTTTAAAAAAGGAAAACAAGGCCGGGCGCGGTGACTCACGCCTGTAATCCTAGCACTCTGGGAGGCCGAGGCAGGTGGATTGTTTGAGCTCAGGAGTTCGAGACCAGCCTGAGAAAGAATGAGACCCTGTCTCTACTAAAAAAATAGAAAGAAATTATCTGGACAACTCAAAATATATATAGAAAAAAATTAGCCGGGCATAGTGGCGCATGCCTGTAGTCCCAGCTACTCGGGAGGCTGAGGCAGGAGGATCACTTGAGCCCAGGAGTTTGAGGTTGCTGTGAGCAAGGCTGACGCCATGGCACTCTAGCCAGGGCAACAGAGTGAGACTCTGTCTCAAAAAAAAAAAAAAAGGAAAACAAATGGTTTGTTATCCTAACAAAGCAAAATAACCTCTTCTAATTGAAATACATAAAAGTAATTCTTACAAATGATTAGAAAATGGAAATAATAAATTAAAAATAAAATCCTAAACATATCGTCCTAGAAACCACTCTTTACAGTATTTTCAAAATGGTGTTATACATATATGTTTACACATATGAGTGAAGATACATCCTTAAAATATTTGACACAAAGATATCCTCCTTACTCCCTGTTTTGAATGTTGCCGTGTGTATGTGTGTGTGTGTACTTCCAGTTCTTGTTCCTTATTTGTAGACATGAAATTATTCAGTTTATTTGTTAACATAAAGTGTTGTCATGAGCAGCCTTGTACATGGATACCTTGAAGTTCTTGAAGACCTTTTCTAAAAATTTAATGTTAAAGGGAAAGCAAAGAAATGAACTTCCTGGTGGGGTAACAATTTGTTCATCAGTGTCACTTTCCAGAGGTTTTTCTTTAATATATTCCTACCTTGGAAGTCAGGCTAGACTAAATGTTCTTGAAAATCTCTTCTTTATTCAAATATAACAGTGCAGTAATGATTCTTAAACTTAGCTGTATATTACAATCACCTGAAGAGCTTTTAAAAAGTAATAATGTCCAGCCCTAATGAATTAAATCAGAACCTCTAGAGATAGGACTCAGTCTTCTTTAGAAGTTCCTAGGTTATTCCAATAAACATTCAGTGTTGAGAATTACTGGCATAAAGGTTAAGTCATGAACATTATCAATACATTTTTTAAAATGGCAGCAGCAAAGGTATAAGAGCCTCAGGAATTGATTTCTTCTCTTGTAGCAAAATATGAGGGGTGTGATAGTAATTTAAAGTGCAGAAACAAACTAAAAAGAACATTAAGCAATGTCAGTGCAGGGCTTTGGTAAATGCTGGTCATTTTCTCAGAGCATATAGTCTTTTCCTCTTTTCTCTTTGAGCATGCCTGACACAGAGGAGAAAAGGACCCATATATGCCTCTTCTCATTGTTATTCATTGGTCCACGGAAGCTGAGATGGGCATCTCAGTTTATTTAATCATCGGTTCTCTACAAGAAGGTTAGGAATCATCTCTGTGTATCAGAACTGATATGTTGCAACGTCCATCAGAAGAGATTAGTAGGCCTCTGTCAGGGTAGACGCCACAGGGTAGAATGAAACCTGAAGCTGGGTTAAGTAATTGGGTTCTTGTTCAATAAAAGTGCTTGTTTGTGCTGTGTAATGAAAGATCTTTGGTGCAATGGATGTCTGAATCCCAATACCTTTCGGATTTTCTGATGGATAAAGAGATAAGGGTGAAAGGGATTTAATTTAGAACTATTGAAAAACTTTAAAGAGATTAGAAAAATTGGTAAATGCACTTTCTTTTTAAAAAAAATCAAGATTCATTGTTACTTATCAGAACCAGTTATTTTTTTTAAAAAAAATTGACAATAAAACTTTTTGTTGGTTTTGGTTTCCTTGGGTTGTTTTTTGTTTGGTTGGTTTTTTTTTCTTTCTTTCTTTCTTTTTCTTTTTCCTGTCTGTTTGCCATCATTAACTGACCTTTAAGACTCAGGTTATGAAGAAGATAATGGAGAAACTGTTATCTCCCATGTCCCCTAACCTGAATTTAGGAAGCACTATCGCCCTTGCTTCTCGCTGGAGTGTCACATGAAAGCCGTGGGCAGAGCATCGGTGAATAGAACAAACTGCATGTTTTGCTTCAGGTGATATTTTCTTTTTCCCATAAAGTCAACACTCACTAGTGCATCTAAGCCTCTGTTAAAAAAAAAATCGACATTTAAACCAATTTTTTTTAAGATCACACTTTAAAAATATTCCTAATCCAGAAAATTCATGTAAGCAATCAGAGTCATATGGGTGTGCAATAGTGGGTGGAACATGGTGAAATATATGAATCATTCATGCATAGCATTGTCTCAGCTAATTTTAAGAAGGATTGTTTGACTCTATTTACTTTCTTTGGGATAAAAAAAAAATTCTATTAGAGAAATAGAAAAAAAGCCTTTTCTTTCTACTCATATCATTGAATACCTGATTAAATACAAGCCTTCATTTGAAGAAAAAAAAAATGTCATGGATTTACAACTCCAGGGGCGGGGTGGGGGTGGGGAACCACAGATCTTTTGACTGAACAGGGTCTGTGTTTAAACTCTCTGCACTAGCACATTGAAGGTGTTTTGTTCCAGGTGCAAATCGCATACCTCTTGCCCTCTCAGCTTCCTCATTTCATGTCTGGATGCCATACTCTCTAACCCTCCCTTTCATGAGTGATCTACTGATTCACACTTCATCTACCTTTGCTCTTTCTTGGGCTTTGCCCTCCTCCCCTCCCTTCCCTGCTCTGATTATGTGTAACATACCAAGAGCATTTCGGGAGTCAGAGTGCTAACCAATAGATGCCTGTTGAAATTAGCTTCTCTTTGGGGTTGTCTAGCAAGCCACATGAAATAGCAGAGCTAAGAAGTAAGAACACTGGGCTGAAGCAAAAGTGCAACCTGAAAATTTGTGTTTAGGTCTCAGCAGCTCAGAAGCTCTTTAGAGATACATTTGCTCTCAGCAGGGGGTCAAATGCACACCGGTGGCTGAGCATGGGAGTGTCTTCTGATGAAATACATCAACTCCGAGAGCCTCTGGGTGCCAGGTTAGGGAATGAGAATTAGCAATACTTTTTAAAAGAGATGAATGGCTGCCAGTGAGTGCCCCTCCTTTAAAAAAAAATAATAATAATAATTCAGGAGCTGGACTTCCCATTTATCTGTAAATGAAGAAGGAGACCTCCATTTTTCCTGACTAACTCTCGACTTTATTTTGGAACTGACAAGTTTAAACAAGATGAGAATCAGATTGCCTCTGCCTTCCTCGTTCTTGTAGCTCCAGCCGACAATGTAATTAATGTTGCTGTAGGAGAAAGAAAAAGCTTTCTTGATGAGAACTTTTTTCCTCCGTCTTTTACAGGCAAATACTTGAAAGAGTAGGTGGCCTTTTTGACATGTTGCTAGGGGAGATAGCGCATAAAAATGCTCATGCTGTTTTTGTATGCTGATTTATAGGTAAGCCTAAACCACTTTGTCTTTTTCTCTTTTTATGGTGCACCATAAATAATTGATAACATAATTGATAATTACCATACTGTAAAAAAAGAAAAAAACTAGCAGCCAAAGGAAAAACATAATTTCTTCAGCTGGCCTTCCCTGTAATCTATGATTTTCTTTAGCATGTTTGTTCTCTTGAATATGTTTCTTCGGAAGAAATTAGCTTCAAGAACGTGCTAGAGTTACACCAATAGTTATCTGGCATCTGTTATAACAAGTTCTCCTCAGTTCAGAGATTCATTTTGTCTTAGAATGTCGAAATAATCTTTCAAGATCATTCTTGCAAATTCCAATAGACTTTTCATCTCCTCTTGCTGGTCAGGTTTCTTTTTCAATATCTTTATACTACTCCTTCTTACATATCTAATCAATTATGAATGTCTTATTTTGGCACTCAGGGTTGTCTACAGCTAGACTCAATATTTGAGTATTTGATTTCAATTCCTTTCCTGACTCTTAACCCTTTGTAGATAAATTAAATCATTTAAATACTTATGTAGAAAATACATAGGAATAAAGTATTTATTTCTTGCATTTACTTTTAAAAAGGCCTGGTTAGATTATTATGAAAAATATTTTATTAAAAATGTATTCAATGTCTCTGTAGATGAACTTACATTCTGTCAAGAAAACAAACTAACGTCTGTTTTCAAAGGCAGAAAATTTTGTTTTTCTTGCTAGTAATAATGTGAAACACTTTAACCTCCTATTTTTTAGTCAAAAGTGGAATGGTATTATTTATCATGCATTGATTTGTTGTCTCTGAACCTACAAGGGTGGTTTGGCTATTTACAGTTGGTGTAAAATGTTATATATGGTCAGGGGTGCAGATAAGGACCATGAATAAGTCTGTTGGGAATTCTTAGATATATGGAAAAGGGAACATTTCATAGGGCTAATTATAAATGTGAAAGTAGAATGAAATGGAAAGATGTAAAATAGCTTTAAAGGTAAACTTTCCTCCAAAACAGTTGATATCATACCATTCTCTACAGGACTCTATAGATAATCAAATTCCAAAATTCTTATTCTTTGATCACGATTGAAATTTGTTTTTTTCTCATTTCAATTTATATTTTTAATAGCATTTCTTTCTGATGACAAAATAGGATAATTGTACATTGAAATCAATATTTTCAGTAGCCCCCAACCTTTTTTGCTCCAGAGACCAGTTTCATGGAAGACTAATTTTCCACAGACCCATAGGGGAGGCAGAGCTCAGTTGGTGATGCGAGCAAAGGGAAGTGGAATGAGGATGTCCCATGATTTATATCAAATTGCTGCAAAATAATTATTTAGTATTATGTAATCTTCAATCTAAAGCTAATATGCTGTTATCTTTTCCCTTATTGAAATATCATTTATTTTAATAGATTTTATTATTATAAAATTGTATTAATATAATAATTACTATTAATATTACTAATAAGTTATTTGTTGAGTTAACACAATTAAAGCACTTAACAAGCTCTGTTACACAAAGTAAGCACTCTCAATAAATGCATCTTATTGCTATTACCATTATTTCTTTTGATGGCTGAATGCTACAGCATGTAATTTATTTAACAGATCCCCTATTAAAGGAAACTGCTCCTAAAATTCAAATTAAATTTTAATTGAGCTTTCTCAATTAAATTTCTGAATTTAATTGGGCTTTTTGATTCAGGTTGTTTGGTGAATGAATATAATGTTTTGTGTTTTTCAAATGATTTATAGTAAATCAAGATGAACTATATATGAAAACGAGGCCAGTCTATATTATATTAGTTCTTCATACATAGTTTTTGTCTCTAAATACATTGTTGCCTTTTTGAGGCTAGAAATCATGTCTCTAATTATTTAGTAATTCAATATATAATAACAAATATGGAATTATATATTCAAAAAGTATGGAAAAAGTACTTACTAAATGAATAAAATGTAAATAAAATATAAACAGTTGTAAAACATACAATTAAAATCTATATATTGATGCAACATGAACAAAATGCCATATTTTCATGTTGAATAGTCAACTCAATTCCACTTATGTGGTAGAGAATATTTTCCTAATATGACTTAAGGATAATTTCTATTTGTGTAATATAGATGCTAAGGCAAATAGCAGAGCTCTGGGCAATAAAAAACTGCACTTTCCAAAAAATAAAAATCATATTTGAGAGACATAATGGCATTTGGAAAATGAGAAATGAATTATTGGATAAACCAAGAAAAGTTCAATTTCTTTTTAACATGCTATTCTTTAGTGAGTTGTTTGTGATTCTTATTACATAGACTCCAGTATCACAGAAGATAACAATATAGCAAAATAGCAGTACCTGCCTCTGTATCACTCCTCTTCCAAGCTAAGTTATCCTCTTTCCTCCAACAATCAGTGTCATTGTGACCCTACTTGTAAAGAATCAAGGTACTTTAGGTCAATATTCTATAATAAGTCATTTTTAGTTCTATTCCGGAAAATTGACTCGATATGACCTGTATCCTGTGACTTAGTGGCAAGTATATTCCAATTTTAAGTCATTATTCTAGATCTCCTCACTTTCTAGGCCTCCCAGCGTCAGAGTCTTAAATCCTGCCTCGTACATTAGTCTCAGGCAGACCCTGCTACCTCGCTTACAGATATTTGTGATGCTTTCCTACCTCCTGGAATCTCCAAATGTTGCTTTCTTCAGAATAGCCCTTTTCTAGGTTGTGTATTGGGTTATCCTTTCCCTGTGTGTTAGATTTCCTTTATGAAGTTTATGCCAACTGCCTTACCTAGATTACCAGATCTTTTTCTGCTCCCTCCCAATCTTATACCCATGAGATTTACAAGTGAAATTAAAATCTAATGTCATCTTACCAAATGCTGACTAAAACGATCAAAGGAATATCAGGAAGTAAATCTACCTATGTTAGCTCTGGACTTTTGTGAAGGATGCTTGGCATATACTGAATAAGTATATTCTGACATATATAATACAAACAGGTACGGCCTGAAGCAAAATGTTGACAAAAAGGGGTTTGGAGTTTGGTGAATAGGCTTTCAATAGAGATTTGACAGAACACCGTAAATATTCACTAACTTGATGGTGTAAAATCTAAACACCAGAAAAAAACAATGGGTAAATGTGTTTCTCCCTGAGAAGTCATTCAAGCACTTTTAGATCAGTGTGTTAGATGAATGCACTGAGAGCAATTATGGCCACTGGAAACAGAGGACTGGTTGGAAACATGTCCTTGATGTAGTGAAGTTTGCCCATGAGCCACCAAGCAGTGGCACCAGAATGAGGGGTCCCGTACGGTCAAGCCACTTATCTGGAGTTGACATCATGTCAAATAGAAAACTAGAAAGAATAAATCAGCAGTTTTGTCAAATCCAGAAACAGCACTTACTGTTTGGATCTGCCCATACGTCAGCACCCTCTTGAGTCTTACTGGCTCCTGGGTCCCGAGACTGGTAATGGAAATGGAAAAGGAAAGACTGGTAATGAAAATGCAATCAAACCGCTCTGTAGAGGAACTCTTATTGGAGGGGGACCTAGGAAGAATGAAGCCTCTCTCCTATTTTGGAAGAATAATCAGACCTCTTGTTCATTATTAGTAAACATTTTTAAAAATGACTATAGTGACAACATTAAGCCTGAGAATTTTTTGTAAAAAAAATGAAGACTATTTTATTGAAGAGATAAGACATAAATAAATATTTATAAAAACCAAAAGAAATAACTGACAAAAGAAAACATGACTTAAGAGCTGGGTATTTCAAAAATGAATGTTAGAAAAGGAATGTGCCAGATATTATAAAATTGGGGATAAAAGTGCAGACTATACTATAGAAAGTCTAATCAGAAAGTTTATAGAGGATGCGAATCTCTCTGAAATTGCAGAGAGAAAAAGATGAAAATAAGAAGAGGTTAAAAAACTTAAAACCGTAAAATTATAATGTATAAGTAATTTATATTCCCGGAGAAAAGATGGAAATAAATTGAAGGAAGATAATATAAAAGATATTTAAAACAAATTCTCATCAGATTAAATGTCTAAACCTTAGGCATAATACAGAAAATCAATAGAAGAATGAAATTAAGAACTCCAGAATGGGAAAACTGTTGTATAGAAGTCCTCTTTATGTATATTCAAACAACTTAATCATAGAATTAAATATAAATGATTGTTGAACTCTGACTAATATACAAAACATAGAATTAAATACAGATCCTTAGAAACATGATTAACATACCAAATTAAAAAGCCAGAAATTATTTCTAATACAGAAATTAGGTGATCTGATTGGGGGCGAGTAAGATGGCTGACTAGAAACATTGCTTGCTGGACCATCCCGGTGGAAGGAAGGGTTTCAGATAAAGGAGACGGGAGAGGAGATGCAGCTCAGGGGTAGGTAAGAGAGAGAGGTGCCAGAGCCTGCTGGGGACCTCATGAAGAAAAATTGTGATGCAGAGAAGGAAGAGAATAAAGGAAAAAAAGATATCAGTGATGATCAAACCCAGCCTAGTGAGGGTAAGAGGGGATCCCTTTCTCCCTCTCATACTCCTTTGGTGATCAGCAGGCTACCAAATTATTTGGAAGCTTTTCCACCTCAACAAGCCCAAGCAATGCAGTGGCCACAGAATTGCGGGAAGAAGTTGCATGATCCCAGAGCTTGGACATTCCGTGTGGGGTTCTCTCCAAGGAGACTGACCCGAGAGCTGGATTTCTTCCATTTAGACTCTTGTCCTTCCCTGCCCTTCTCCCACCCACTGCAATCAGGAGAGCAATTTGAGCCAAGAATTTCATGAGTGGTTGCCTCTCCCCAGCTGGTGTGTCCTCTATTGTGAAGTTTCCATAGAGATGGGGGCCCATGCCTTTTCTCTTGAGGACCTGTAGTGGATCCAGGGTGCCCAATCTGGGGGTTCCCTGGCTGCTGCTGTTTCTTGGAGATGCATACCAGCAGGTCAGACACATGGACCCAATCCTGTAACCCCTGGACTCGAGTGGGTTTTTGGAGGACACAGTGGGGAGGTTTGGGATTTGGACTCAGGAGGTGAGGGAGCCCATGTGGGCAGAACTGATGGGAGAATGCTGTGGGGATCTGAGGGTGATCTGGGGAAGCACCCATCCCCCCCCACAGGAATGCCATGCTATCTGACTAAGGTGGGTCCTCTAGTGGGGAAGATCCTAGTCTGCAGCATCATAGAAACCAAGTGTGTCATGAACAGGCACATTTGTTTGCAACCAGACAATGGAGGGCAGAGATAACACAAGAAGGCAAAGCTCACTCCCAACAGCCAATCAGGGAATTGTGCTCTTGCCCTCATGGGCAGCCTTCCCCATCTAGAGAGCCTGCCTTGACCCTCCTTCCAATGGCTCCCCCAGCAGCTGAGAAAATGAAGGCTTTGCAAAACCATTCAGGCTCACATAACCTAACCAAGCCCAGCCTTGCTCCTCCACCCACCTCTGCTGTGGTGGAGATCAAGCAACTCCCTGGGACATACAGGGCCCCTCCCAAAGCCTGGGACATTCACATGTTCTACCTGAGGGACTAGAGCTTATCACAGGCACAAAAGAATATCTCTGCAGTTGGCTCTTTCCAGCAAGCATCAATCACTGACAGGGAGAACAACTTTATAGCTCATTATAGCATCTACCAACTCAATAAAACAGGGAGTGGCTGATTCTTACTCACAAGCATCACCCACCATCTTGGAGATTAAGCTGGGAGTCCCAATACAATACACACTGCTGGGAAGAGGTGAAGACAGCAGGATAGAAGCAACCCAAGGGGACACTGCTTTTTAGGAGAGAAACCAAAATTACAGGCAGGTCCATCTGTGTGGGGTCTCCCTCCTCCACTGCAGACCTCTGGGCTGATCAGGGAGCTGCTCACACTCTGTGCAGAGACATTCCGTCGGAGAGCAGGCACAGCAGAGATCTGGTGCCTGCTAATCTTAGGTTTCTGCAACTGACACCATCCTGATCACTCTGGCACTTGGAGCCAGGTCTTCTCAGGACCCAGCCTTGCAGCAGTAGCCTTTATATCACCACTGCCAGGCCAGAAGGAAACAGACACTCCCCTGTGTCATGCCCTTTCACTGGAAGCCTCCTCCTGGGTGTGGGAGCTGAACAGAGGAGGAACCCTAGACATCACATGTACCACCTGGGAAGCCTGGGGTGACTATCTCAGTGGGTCCTAGGTGTGGGTGGAGAACTTCGTCCCACCAGCAGCTCTGGCCCACTTACATGGACCCTGGGCTGCTGAGACAAACCCTTGCCTGTGCAACTGGGCATCAGCAGTCCCCACAGTGGTGGAACTGTCTCACATATGGGGGGCTCTGCCCCTAATGTCCCCAGAGCCAGCTCTGAAGCTGTTGCTGTGGTCAAGTCTGAGTTTCTACCCCTGTAGCTCCAGGGCCCCTGCTGGGCCTGCAACTCCACCCCTGAGAATCCATAGTTCTGCTTGGACCCCAGACCCCACTATTGAGTCCCCGCCATTACCACTGGGGTGGCAGAACCTCCCCAAGGTCCAACACTTCACTCAGCACCCCTCATCCCTGATCACCTATCACTCCTGGATTTGGGTCAAGAAAGTTCCCAGCAAAGGAGAATGGCTGTCCTGAAATCCCAATAACCCAGATCTGAGAGAAGAGGAGCCAGATGAGAAGAAACAAGAACCCTGGCAACACAAAAAAACAAAATAGTTAGACACCCTCAAGAGAACACAATGGAGCTATAGTAGTGGACTTCACTCCCAAGGAAATTGCCAAAATGACAGAAATGGAATTCAGAATATGGATGGCAAATAAGATGAATGGAATTGAAGAGAAAGTTGAAAACCAACAAAAAGAAGCCAAAAAATGTTTTAGGAAATCAATGAAAAAAATGAAAAAGACACTAGAGAGCTGGACAACATAAGAAAGGATAAAATAGAACTTAAAGAAATGAAAGAGTCATTTAGACAATTCCAAAACATGGCAGAAAGCTTTAATAACAAGGAGAAGAGAGAATCTTGGAGCTTGAAGACAAGGCTCTTGAGATAACCCAGTAATTCAAAGAAGCAAAAAGAAAGGAATGTTTATACACTATTGGTGGGACCGCAAATTATTACAACCTCTGTGGAAAACAGTATGGAGATTCCTCAAAGAATTAAAAGTAGGCCTACCATTTGATCCAGCAATCCCATGACTGGGTTTTTACCCAATGGAGAAGAAGATTTTCATCAAAAAGACACCTACACTCAAATGTTTATTGCAGCACAATTCACAATTGCTAAGATATGGAATCAACCCAAATTCCCATCAATTCATAAGTGAATTAATAAAATGTGGTATATTTATACCATGGAGTACTACTTAGCCATAAAAAAAGATGAATTAATACCTTTTGCAACAATATGGATGGAACTGGAGACCATTCTCCTAAGTGAAGTATCTCAAGAATGGAAAAACAAACACAACATATACTCACCATTAAATTGGAACTAACTGATGAGCACACATATGCACAGAGGGAAGTAAAACTCAGTGGAAATCAACTCAGGGGAAAGAGGAGATGAGGGGAGTGGGGAAAACACTGATCTAATGGGTACTATGAACATTATTTGGGTGATGGGCACACCTATAGCCAGGATTGAAGCATTACAAAAGCAATCCACGTAACCTAAAACATTTGTACCCTCTTAATATTTTGAAATAATAATAAAAAAAGAAGTTAGGTGATCTTTTTACAAACCACTAACACTTTTCACATGGCTGGTTATACATGCACATTGCCCTTCAGAAGCAGAAAAATCTATGTGGGAAGCTAAGATACAGATGGGAAAGATACTTAAATCAGATTAGTGACTAAGTGACAGACCACAGTGCAGGAATTCAGAAGTTTGTAATCTGAGGTGGTCAGAGAAATTATCAGGGAAGACATGGGGTTTAAGAGTAAGTTTTGTGTAATTTGATGTCAAACAGATCCAAGCTTAAATTCTGTTTCTGACATATTCTAATTTGAGACTATAGACTAGTGATCTGGTTTCTCTGGGCCTCATTTCCTTGTCTATGCAAAGGGGAACAATGAAAACACATTGTATAATGGACCACTTATGAGAACTGAGATATTGTGCGAAAAGCATCTGACACATGTTGAGCACGTGATAAACTCTTAATAAAATCCTCATTAATATCTGTTGTGTTGTTGTTATATCCTAGAGGTATGTTAAAGAATATCTTGGCAGGGTTTGCAGTATAAGGTATGTCTTTTCACTCGAAGAGGTGTGATCTATTGGGAACCAGTGAGAAGCATTTGTCAAGTATAGGGTATAACTATGTCTTGAGGAAAATAAAATTATGGGTAAATTTATTGACATCATGGGAATGCAACAACATATATCCTGGAGAATGAAAGTTCAATCCAAACCTTAGCAACTTCTTGACCAATTTTCAACATTATTCAAAACACATTTCTAAAAGTTCTTAATAATTAATGTCATTGATCATTCATCTTTTCTTTTTAATGAGATGGAATTTATTTTTCTTGAATTGAATTTTGAAGAAAATTCAACGCTGCAATTGAGTTTTATAAAAACCTCAACATGTAAAGCAAAAATGGTAGCAATTTTGAAGATAGAGTGGGGAATCTAGAATTCTCTCTCACCCTCTTCCCTCTGACATCTCCCTCTCTCTACCTGGAAGCCCCAGAAAACTATTTGGAATACAGTTTGCTCACAGTCAATATTATAAATACATTTTGAAATCTTGTACAGTTTGGGAATTCTGACCCACATCAGAAAGACTCTTTTAATATTGGACTATCCTATTTAAAAAAATGCCACACAGCCCTTATTATGTCCCTGTGTCTTGCAAGTTTATTTATATTCTGCTGCTGACCTACTTAAAGATAGTAAAGAATTTCTCCTCTCTTTGGCTAAATTTATGCGTCTATTTCCAATTCACCCATACAAACACTATTAATTACACTGTCATGAATAACAACATCAGCTTAGTCCTTTTTCCTAAGTCATATATATGTACATAATAAAGACATAAATGGCAACTATCTTGTTGAAGATTCAATTGCATTAGAAATAGGGGTAAGAATTACAGAGAAAAATTACATATGTTCACACCCATACATGTGAGGGGGAGGGAGCTATGAGAGGGATATATTACTGCCCCTAAAATTAATCTTTAGTCTTGCAGATGCCCGTAATAATCTTGGATATTTGAATATCAAATTACCTCACATATTCAAAATTGGAATCTTGCTTCAACTGTCAGTGTGAGGTTAATACGTTGATATCAGACTCATAGCTACTTTACCCTGTTCCTGATACTCAATCCTGCAGTCTGTAGATGCCTGCAGTATGTTCTGATGCTCAAGTGTATGCAACCTAGTACTCAAGAATGGTTTGAAGTACTATCCCGTCATGGTGAAAGAAGAATGTGCATGCTTGGAAGACTAGTAACCAGAATAGACAGGATAAAGTGAGTCCAAAAATCTACTTCATGGCCCAATATAATAATTTGAAAGGAGGTGATAAATGTCTGGGTTAAGATTATATTAGAACTGGAAATTGTAGGCAACATTTCAAAGTAAAATTAATAAATGGAAAATACTAATTGTGCTAAAGAAGAGAGTAAGAAATGGTTTCCAATTTTTGAGTTTACTAGATTAAGGAAATGCCTGTAGAGAGGAATGCTGGAAGTAGATACCAGTTTTACTTAATTGTATTCGATGTGGATTATGGGCTCTGCTAATGTGTGGAGAAATAAATTGCAGCAGAGATGATCTTTCAGTTATTGGACATGGCAGACCTTTTCTACATGAAACTTTAAAGGTGAGAGTTGAAGATTTTATCGTTAATCTCTGAGAAAATGATATGATGTAAAATAAAAGAAGGCCAAAGATTGATTGTTGAAGAATGCTGGACTCCAACGGATTGAAGAAATGCCAGTAGAAGAGAGAGAGTTGGCGGGGGAGGCAGGGAGGTTGAGGGACAGAGCAGGAAGTTTTGGAGATGAGGTGAAGCTGAGAAAAGAACAAGGAGACTCTGGAAATACACAGTCCCTGAAACAAAGAGAAGAGAGCTTCAAGGAGATACTGCCCACAAGAAGGTAGACTGAGAAAGGGGACACTGAGTGGACACTTTTAAACAATGGCTTGTTTATACCCAGTTAACTTTCATGTATACAAGAGCAAAAGCGTGTAGTGATTGTAAAAGTGTGAGTTAACATTAACCCAAATATAAACTTGCGAGTAAGTTAGGAAGTGTGTGCAGGGCGGCGACACAAGGTAGAGTGTGTGAGAAAAGGAAGATTGATTTTCCCTGGAGCCATTTCAGAATGCCTTCACCGTTGAGGTCTTGCTTTGCTTCATTGGTTGGTGCACATGGTTATCTCATAACCAAGTCAATACCTAGATCAGACAGTTATTTATACAGCTCTCAAGTCTACTATTAGCTTCCTCAATTGACTCCACAATTTCTTTTACTGTTTTGCAGTTTAAAATGTTAGAATAAAATTCCAACTTGGGCTCTTCCATATTTCCATCACGGGACTGCGCCCCACTCTATCGCGTGATTAGAGATACAAAAGAGAGCTGGAAAAGGGGAAAGTATATCACTGATTTTTTTTTTCCCTCAGACATTCCTAGTAGAAAATCTAGAATAAAAAATTTAACCAAAAATTTTAAATGACAACACACACAAAGGAACTCTGCATATTGACAGTTACCATTTGAACAGGTGCTTAGAATAAAGTTCATGATAGAGTTAAGGAAATGTAACAAATGACTGACTACAATGGAGTAAAGGAATAACTTAGAAAAATAAGTCTGCCAATACTGAAAATTGCTTTTTGAGCCTATATACATTTGGACAAAGTTCCAGTATGTGTATGTTATTACTTTTCTTTCATATAACTGTATTTAAATTTAAAGATTGACTAGCTAGCAGGAGATTTAGAAGCTTTGCTGTTGCATTCACAAAGTGTTTATTAAAAATCTTCGTAAGATTAGTAATTCTATATTCCTGTGAGGATCATACTATCTCACCCTAGAACTGAGTTTGGTGTTCAACAAGATTAGTAATTCCAAACAATAAAGAGTAGCCAGGACCTACCTACCTTTTCCTTCTCATCTCTTCCACCTCTTTCCTTCTCTCACTGTGTTCCATGAACACCTTCTTCTGTTCCTTCAATCAGGCGAAGTTCATTCCAATTTCAAGGCATTTATCCATGCATTCTTCCCTCAACTCCATCTTTACATGGCTGGATACTTCTCATCATTAGATAAAACCTCAAATTGCCCCTTCTGTCCTGTCCTACATATTGCATACAAATGCATGCATGCACACACGCACTATCTTTTTGTTCATAATGCTCTTATCCTTAGCTGAAGATATCTTTTCTTTTTTTCTTATAAATTGTATTTCTTCATCCATAAGAACAAAAATTGTGCAGAACAGTTACCTTGCCTGTCCTCTAGTGTATAGATCATTTCCTAGTTAGAGTCAGACCTCCATAGCATTTGTTGAATGCATATCACTTTTTACCGAGGAAAAGAACAGAACTGTATTCCTAGATCCCAGGGAAATGTTTTACATTTACATCTTACTTAATGTTTTCCCAATATTTTGCTCATTTTGGCTGACAGATATTGGCCATTTCTTTATTAGCTAGTATGAAAATGAATAGTACTTACACAAGTATATGTCATTACTAGAGGTCAGAATGGAACTGAATTTATTATAGATACATTGCTAAGATGGTAGCAACTTTGTGTTAAAATTAGATATATACACTCTTTTTAACCCCTGAGTATTGTGTGATCTGCATATTTATTATTAAGTTTAGCTTAATTCATTGTTGCCATTTGGTAAATAAATTTAAATCAATTCCTAGATTTTTATGACTGATGATAGATGTTGATACACACATGTATAGCAGATTTTGGAGGCCAGAATATTTATTTGTGAATCATTGCATATTTAACTGTCAATGATTTGTATTTAGAAAGCATTTATATTTAAATATGTTCCATATTAGACAACTACCAAATGCCTAAGCCCAACTGCATATTTTAAATTTTCCAAGGATGGTTGAAAATATAAGATGGTAATTATCTTTTTCTGATGTGTTGGTGCTATTAAAATCATATCATGATAACTTATCATTTACATATAAATCTTGTTAAAATTTCAAAGCCCTGTGCTGAAAATATAAGAATAAGTATATTTAATATAATTGACATAAGATTGCTATTTTCCACAATTTTTCTGAAGGTAATAAGAGAGATCCACTTTTGCTTGCCTCTTCAAACAGCATTTTGAATTCTATCAACATCACACTCCTTTTATCCCCAGTAGCTGAAGTCCCAAAAGACTATCTCACCACAAAAATAACATCTGAAATATCAACTCTATGCATATAAATTCAGTTGGAAGGAGAAAACTCTTCATGACTTTAGAGATGTCAATTTTATTACAAACTGTTCCTTCTACATGCAGCTATGTGAGCGTGAGAGTATGTGTGTAAATTAGTGTGTTTCTCTTTCATTTATCATTACAACACAAGGCATAAAAGAAACATATAAATGCAAGTATACCATAAAACCAGGAGCTGTCACAGAAACTATATACCTATTTATATGTGAATTCTTTATACCTTAACTTCTAAATTTACCACAGAATACGTAGGTTAACAGATGATTTATAGGCACTCATTGTCTTAAAGGTTAACTCTTCTTTCTCTTTTTTTCCTCTTCTTTCTCTTGAAATCTTAAACAAGCCATTCAAAAAGAAAAAAAAAAACGAAAAATTTTCTTCCCTAGTCTATCTTCATAAACCAATTAAAAAAAATCAGTGTCCTGCCCTTGTCTCTCTTTGCTCACAGATATTGCACACACATGGTCTTAAAAACCAAAATTTCTAACTTTTGTATTCCTTTTTTGTTTGTTTTTATTTCAATAGATTTAGGGAGTACAATTGTTTTTGTTACATGGATGAGTTGTATAATGGTGAAGTCAGGGTGTATAATGTGCCCATCATCAGAATCGTGTACATCTGTGGTCCCCAAGCCCCAGGCTGTGGACTGGTACTGGTCTGTGGCTTGTTAGGAACTGGGAACACAGCAGGAGGTGAGCAGCAGGCAAGCGGAGCGAAGCTTCATCTGTATTTACAGCTGCTCCCCATCCTTCACATCACTGCATAAGCTCTGCCCCCTGTCAGATCAGCAGGGGCATTAGATTCTCATAGAAGCACAAACCCTGCTGTAAACTGTACATGTGAGTGATCTAGGTTGCACTCTCCTTGTGAGAATCTAATGCCTGATGATCTGGGATGGAGCTGAGGTGGTGATGCTAGTGCTGGGGAGCAGCTGCAAATACAGACTATCAGTAGCAAAGAGGTTGGATTTCACAATAAATGTAATGTGCTTGAATCATCCCCAAACCATCCTCCCACTCTGATCCACGGAAAAATTGTCTTCCATGAAACCAGTCCCTTGTTCCAAAACGGTTGGGGACCGCTGGTGTACATTGTTTCTGATAACTAATTCCTGATCCCTCACTTTCCCACCCTCCCCTTTTCTTAGTTGCTAATGTCCGTTATACTTCTTGATGACCATATGTACCCATTGTGTAGCTCCTACTTATAAGTGAGAACATGTGGTATTTGTTTTTCCATTCCTGAGATGCTTCACTTAGAATTATCATCTCCAGTTCCATTCAAGTTGCTGCAAATGACATTATTTCATTCTTTTTCCATGGTATATACATATATAGCACATTTTCTTTATTTACTCATCAGTTGATATGCACTTAGGTTGATATCATATCTTTGTAATTGTGAATTGTGCTGCAATAAACATTTGGGTGCAACTGTCTTTTTGATAAAATGACTTCTTTTCCTTTACCAGTAGTGCAGTGGTCCCCACTTCTTTCCAGTCTCACCATTTGTCCCCTGGATCAAGAAAATTTACCTTTATTACTTTCCCGCACCTACTAATCTATCCTATAAGGCTCATCAGGAAAAAAATAGAGCACAGCTGTAATTATGATGCTTGCCATTCTGTAACCTCTCCATGATTTTTAATTACAGAAACGAGAAAGCCATGCTCTTTAAATCATACTTTTAAGCAATCAATCATTTTATCAATCATGCTTGTTGCAAAAATTCAAACAATTGTAAATTATATAGAAAACGGGATGAAAATCCCTCTTCACTGCAATTTCCTTCTTAAAATACCACTCCCTTCTCAGTTAACATCTAACAATTCACAACAATTGGGATGGCCTGATGCCATACTTAGTTTTAAAGATGTATATTTTTGTGTGTGTATGTAAAATAATTTGTGATTATACTATACATAGATACTGGTGTGATGAATTCACTGTTTCCTTTTCCAGTTTATGTAGCCATTTTTTTCACTAGAACCATAAATAGTATTTTGAAAACAGAAACCTTCATTAATTTAATTGAATTTTCAATATTTTGCCAATATAAAACCAAAATGTTAATAAAAGCATTTTATTTTAGTTAGTGAACTCTTATATAATTAGAAATAATTAAAACATAGTTTTCACGAAGTGTCTTATTTAATGTTAGACTCAAAATCAAACATAGAATCTTAGACTTAATAGGTGCTCAATAAGTATTTGAAACATGAATAAATGCATGATATTTATAGCCTCATTTTAATTTATTTAAAGGATGTGAAGTACGTAAAATAATACTTTAAGACATTCTGGTTTATTTTTAAAAACAGTATCATAAAAAATGATCTGCATTGTAATATATACTAAATAAGAAGAAAAAAGACTTGGAAATAAAAATATTTTTCCTTTCTTTCTTTCTTCTCTTGTGACCCTCTCTTCCTCTTCTATATCCTGATATGTTGAATATCTTTTCATGTATTTATTGATCACTCATATATCATTTTTAGAAAAATGTCTATTCAGAATATTTGCCTATTTTTAATTTGGTTATTTATCTTTTCATTGTTGAGTTGTAAGAATTCTTTAAGTATTCTGCATATAAGCCTCTTATTGGATATATGATTTACAAGCATTTTCTCCTCTTATGGTAGCGTAGAAGAAGAAAAAATATCTTTTCTTCTATACATCTTAGTTTCATGGCTGAGGGCTTTATAACAAAATACAGATTAACAAGAGAAAAGCATACAAATTTATTTAATGTAAATGTTATATGACATGGGAACCTTTGTAAAGAAATGGAGGCACAAATAAAGAGTTAAATCTGAGGATTTTTTTTTAAATAGTAGTTTTGATAGAGGGGATAGTCATGTAGAAATATGATAAGGCATAAAGTATGTTCTAATGGTAACAAACTAGGGGAAACTTCATAAGGCCCACTTATTCAGATATTGTACTGTATCTCTCCATTTTCAGAGATCAGGATAATCTTTTCCTCCAGGTATGTGGAAGGCACCTCTCACATAACGGTTGTAGACCTGCTTTGGGGAAGTCAGAAAATCCTTCTAAGTTTTATGACTTGGTTCAGGGGAGGGGGGTAAAGAGAAGGTCAGGGAGACCTTCCTGGTTCTGCTGTCTCCTCAATTTCCTCCAGGTTTAAATACTTTGGGGTAGTTAGTGGATACTGAACCCCATCAATGGGTTGTCTTTTCAGTTTCTGAATGTTGTCCTTTGAAGCACTTGTTTGTTTTTTGTTTGTTATGTCCAATTTATTTTTTTCTTGCATTGCTTGTGTTTTGGGTGTTATATGTGACAAACCATTGCCCACTCTAAGGTCACAAGTATTTCAGCCTTTTTTTTTTCATCTAAGAACTTTATAGTTTCAGAGCTTACACTTATATTTTTAATCCATTGTGCTTTAATTTTTGCATATTATGTTATGTAGTGGTCCAACTTCATTATTTTGTATGTGGATGTCCAGTTATCCCAGCACCATTTGTTGACAAGACTATGCTTTTCACATCGAATAGTGTTGGCTCCCTGTGTTGAAAATTAATTAACTATGAATGTAAAGGCTTATTTCTGGATTTTAATTCTATTTTGTTGATTCGTATGTCTGTCCTAATGTTAGTCCCACCACACTATTTGATTACTTAGCTATGTAGTAACTTTGAAATAAGGAATTCTGAGTCCTCCAATTTTGCCCTTCCTTTTCAAGATTGTTTTGACTATTCATAGACATTTACATATGAATTTTGGAATCAGCTTATCAGTTCCTGAAGGGAAAAAAGTCAGCTGGGACTTCAATAGGGATTACACTGAATCTATAGATCAATTTGAAGAGTATTATCTCTTTGGCAATATTACATCTTCTAATACATGAAGATTGGATCTTTCCAGATATTTAGGTCTTTTTAATCACTTTTAGATTATAATCATGTACTTCTTCTGTTAAATGTATTCCAATTTTTGATCTTATTGTAAATAGAATCATTTATTTAAATTCATTTCCAGCTTGGTCATTGCTAGTGTTTAGAAATGATACTATTAATCATTTTCATATACTGATGGTGTATCTTTCAACCTTGCTGAACTCTTTTGTTAGTTCTAATACATTTTTAAAAATATACTTGCTAGAATTTTTTATATGAAAACTATGCTATCTATAAATAGAGATAGTTTTGCTTCTTCCTTTCCAATTTAGATGAGTTTTATTTCTTTCTCTTGACTAACTGTCCTGGCTAGAACCTCCAATACAATGTTGAATAGTCCTAATCTTAAGGGGAAAACATTTAGTCTGTCACCATTAAATATGATGTTAGCTGTAGGTTTTTTGTAGATGTCCTTTTGTCGGATTGAGAAAGTTTCTTAATATTCCAAGTTTGTTGAGCGTTTTAAACATTAAAGAGTTTTGTATTGTGGTAAATGCTCTTTCTGCATCTTCAGAGATATCATGTGGTTTGTGTCTTTATCCTACTAATATGATGCATTGAATTGATTGATTTCCATATGTAGAACAAACCTTACATTACTGAGATAAATCCCATTTGGTTATAATGTATAATTCTTTCATATGTTGCTCGATTTGATTTGTTAGTGTCTAGTTGAGAATATTTGTGTGTATATTAGTAAGAGATATTGGTAGGTAGCCTTATTTTTTGTGATTTTTTTTGTATGGCTTTGATATTTAGGTAATATTTGCCTTATAGAATAAACTGAGAATTGTTTCCTTCCCTTCATGTTTTTTTGGAAGTGTTTGTGAAAAAATAGTGTCAATTCTTCTTTAAACCTTTGACTGAATAAACGGTGAGGCCATGTGGCCCTGGGCTTTTCTTTGTGACAAATATTTTCATTTTTATTTCAGCCTCTTTTCTTGTTTCTCCTTTCAGATATTGTTTCTTCTCCCTCACTTTATATAAGTTATCTAGTATTTTAGCATAGAGATGTTCATATACGAATACTCTCATAATCTTTTTAGTTTTGTAAGGTTAATAGTTATATGTCCTCTTTTCCTTTCTGACTAGTAAATTGAGTCTTCTCTCTTTTTTTTCTGGTCAATTCAGCTATAGGCTTGTCAATATTTTTTAGTGCTCGGGGAGACAGTTTAAAATTCTACCTTGTTCTTCAATTGCTACCTGTACAGAGCCTCAAGGACAGCTAAAGGTGAGAATTTAGAACCTTCCTAATTTTTTCTGGGTGTATGCACCATCCTATTCATGCCTGCATAGCTCTACGCATGCCCATGACCTCCTAGATTCACAGGAATATCTTGGAGCTTTTAAAATGACCCATAAACATCTTATTCTCCAGCTTTTTTATTTTATGTGTTTTTGAGTAAGTTTCTTTTTCATTTTTGCTGTAACTTTTTTGTCACCTCAAGCCATTGCATTGTTAAGCAATTAATTGACACTGATTGTTTATGCCAAATGTCCCTCAGGAGAAGGCCGAGTGGTCTCACAATAGGTAATCTCTGAGTTAGGTCATATAAAGACAAGCATTGCAAGTGGAGCTTTCCAGGACATTTTGAAACAGGTCAAATAATGACAATTCTTGGAGAATGAGGCAAAAGAACTCTAACCCTGTTCTGTCCCCTCCACTATCTTCTAGGCTACCGGGTTTCAAGCCTACCACAGAGGAAAGGAGAATGGAAATTGGGCAAGTTAAAATGCCACACAGCTCACTACTGTGCTTACCACACAGAAGGTTCTTTTCTTGAGTAAAGAGCCTGTGGATTTTTGTAACCCTTTGGTTAGTTTCAAGAGCTCTGAAAAAGTCAATTTGGACAATTTTTCTATTGTTTTCATTGCATTCACGGAAGGCAGGATTTTCTGAGTTGCTTACTCCACCACTCGTGTTGTGTTTAGTACAGTATGATGTAATGTCTACTTAAACATTAATGATTTTCACTGTAATTAAGCAACCACTGAAACAATATATTTTTTGAGTTTATCAAGAATATTAAAATTAATTTTGAGGAAGCAAAGCTTAAGCTTAGATGGAAAAAAATGGGATATTAAAAAACTAATAATCTCTCATCATACTACTCATTGCCACAGTGGTTTCTGACATATGCATAGAAATTAAAAAATAAGTCATTAAAGGAATTAAAGATTGGCTTCTTCTGCCAGACATTCAACATAATATACATATACCTTTGTGAAACTTCAGCTGTGCAGAGAACCTTCAATTAGTAAAATTAAGAAAATATGTCTTCATTTTACAATGTATAATTGATAACAATTATAAAAACATAATGTAATCTTTTTCACTGATGGCATAATAGAACATTAATGTATAACAGCATCATTAAACAAAAAACATCTTCAATAAAATTAAACATAATTTTGTTTATACGAAGACACGGAATATAAAAACTATATTTTAAATGAGAAGTTTAAGGTAGCCTCTGGGATGAATTTGAAATATACCATTGCTTATTTCCATACTTGTAAGTAAAAGCAACATACTGTATAAGTCTCAAAATTAGTTCAGCTTCATTGTACCACAGTATATAATCATGTTAAGTAATTTATTTTAATACTTGATTAAGATAAAAATATTTATCATTTTATAACCATAAAAATTTCAGAACTAAAACAAATATTGCCTTCCAAGGAAGAGAAGGGAGAGAAAGGAGGGGAAAGTAGGAGGAAGAGGAGAAGAAATAGAAGCCATAAAACAGTACAATCATCACAAGAAAGATGCAAAGGGAATTTCCAACTTGGTATTCAAGGAATGTCCTACAAAAACTATGCGACAGGCCTAGTGTACAACCAGTCCTAATCTACTTAGCTATATTGAGGGGTTCCATTCTTTCCTTGGCAAAATTTAGTACTGAATTGATAAGCAAATGCAAAAATGAAAAATTATTTTCTTCAGAAAAAATTCTCAAGGAATAAGTTTTTAATCATACTTACATGCTTGTAAAAATATAAATATTGACTCTTCATTTAATTTAAAATTATACTATAACTATGCTGGGTACAAAGAGGAATGGACAGTGTCTGGGTACATGTGCACACACACACCTGAGAAGTGTACTAAAGCCACATACTCAACCTCTGTATTAAGAAGCTAATTGGCGAGTTCTAAGATTTTGGAATCCTCAAAGAGCATTTAAGAATTGGAGTTAAACATCTTCTAGAAAGACAGATGAGAAAGGGAAGGGCAGGATGAAATGATACTGACTTTATAAGCTTTGTGTAGATATTATTTTATAACATTAAAATATTAAATTAAAAAGAACATTTAAAACCACAATATTCTTTCACTTAATATTACAATTAATAAAGAATGCTATAATGGATACCTCTGAGGCCATGGACTGTAAACTCTCAGTCCTCCATCACCAAATATACTGATAGTAAGGAAAGATTAAACATTTTTTATTACCACATTTCTTATGTATGAAATATATGAAAACCTCAGCAAAGAAAGTTCATAATTACATAGTTGAACAATTATCTTAAACATACTGTACTAAAAACATTAAAGACCTTTGTAGAAACCTAGAAGATGAGGACAGAAACTAAGGTAATATAAAAGCTGTTGGGAAAAGAATAAGAGTTTGAAAATTCTGAAAAAGATTTCAGAACACTGAAGGAATCACTGAATTTTGATAGGACAATAGAATGGGTTCTAAGTTCCAAAATGGTAAATATTATGAACCCCACTTTTTTGGATAATCTAATGTAATGCCTATACGTAAGGACTTTTAAAAGCCTGCTAACCCAGCTGCTATTATATTTTTATGGATAGTTGGCAACCTCAGGGAACAAGTTTATAATACTTCTGATGTAAGTTTACTGCTCAATTTACAGTCTTTGTAATTATTTTTTTTAAGGTCTTCACCAGGAGAACTTTGTAATGTTAATTCTACCCAAATTCCTCAGACAGCGGGCCTATATATATGGCTTTATAAGTTCTATAAAATTATAGGACTTATCTGAAAGAATTTCAACTTGGAAAATCATATATATATTACTCACATGGTGTTAGGAAATCATTTGTCTATTAAACTACTGCTGTGAAATTACTGTTGTCTGTTAGTAGCACTAAGAAAATTTTGTATTGGAATAAAACATTTGACTTTCCTTTAACTCTATATTAAAGATCTTTGAATCTAGTTTAGATACTCATTTCCCAAATAAAGTTTTAAAAGAGTTTTAAAAGGATTCAGATTGTCTCTTCTGGCTATGTGTTCCTTTTTTGTTTGCTTGTTTGTTCTTAACTTTGTCACCTATTGGAAAAAAAAATCATTTTAAGATATATTTGTTAGAGAAGCTTACTATGTATCGAGCAATGCCATAGGAACAGAATCTGTTAAAAACCTAGTGCGAAGAGAACATCTCAAAAAGTTTGCTTTATCATAGTTTCCACACAAGAGTTATTTAAAATTCTCATGATAGAATTTTAATGTCAAAATTAGAGTAATGTATTAGGTAGAGAAATGAAGATGATTTAAATCCCTAAAACTTGCTTTGACAATGCAATTATGAATGTCTACAAAAAATCATGGTAAATAGAGAAAGTTCATGAGTATAAAAATATAAAAATAACAGATATATTAATAGATCTATATTTGTGACTAAAATATAAAATAACCAGAAGGATATACAGCAAATTTCTGTTTTGGGATTAGGGGAAAAGTTATTTTCATTAAAATTTTAAGATTGAAATGAAACTATAACCTTCCTGTAAATTTGTATTCTTTTTATTAAGTATTAAAAAAAAGGTATGTATGGCCTAATGACAATATTTACTAATGCTGGCTTGTGGGAACATGAGTATCATGTTAGTCTCTGTACTACTTTTTGTTTTTATTTTTCTTCAAAATGTTTCAAAAATTAAATGCCATGTTAAACCCTGAAGAAATCAAATTAATTGTTTTTACTGTCTAAAATGTAATCTTAAAATTATTTGGAAATGCTTTGAGTACAGGAAATATGTGTTATAAACAAGAAATTATAATAGCAAGTGTTCTGATATGAGCAACTATTTAATATTTTAACAAGTAGTAATGCTGCCTAAGGGATCATTAGGAAAACTGTATGTTACATTTAGTTTTCTTTTGAATCAAACTTTAATTAGAGAAAAGAAAATAGCTTAGAGCATACTTTCTGGCACTGAGGCACTGGAAAAGAAATTTCTATGTGTAGCACATGTTTAGATGATATGGCTTTCCATAATTTGGGGTATCTATTGATTTTTTTGAATAGATTTTTAAAAAATGCTCTGAGAAACTATTGCTCAGTACAGAAAATAATGCCAGATCTCCACTTGTTCAACTACCAACTCTGCAAGCAATTCCGAGTATGAGGGAAGAAATATAGCCAAAAATATAATTATTACATTTACTGAAAATTTTGAATTGTGTTAGAGACATAATGATATTTGAAACCAAGCTCATGAAAAATAATTGCAGGATCGTGGTAATGCAAATTAACACTAAGTTAGTCCGGGAAAACATCATTTGAAAAGAAAAAACTAGAAAATTCTTACCCCTAAATTATGTTTTCAAATTATATTCTTCATAAGAATAGTTCAGACTCATGCACTTTCTCTTCCAGTAAAGGTGGGTTCGATAGTTCACCTTCTCACTGAAAACAACAGAAATGATTTCTTATTTAAAATCATATATGTGTATGTGTGTGTGTGTGTATGTGTGTGTGTGTGTGTGTGTGTGTCAAGATTTGGGAAATTTCCTGGAGACATTTGCCAACCACCAATATGAGGTGGTTGAGAAGTTGAGTTGTGCAGGGGTAAGTGGACCAAAGTAAGAAATCAGGGTCAATTTGCACTGGAGCTGCAAAGGGTTATACCCTAAAAGTAAGAGTATCCTCAAAATTATCTAATCTTGGAAAAGACTGACTCTCAGCTTCATATCATTTTGGTGATTTGGAAAATCTCAAACTCTTGACAAGGATTATGAGAATTCTAGATTTCTAGTTCTCCTAAATAGCTGGCAAAAACGAAAAGACAAAAAAAAACAAACAAACAACAAAAAAGAAAAAAAAAAGAAAAAGACAACTAGCACCACCAAAAAAAAAAAAAAAACTAAAGAATAATCTTTGAATAAAGATAATGTCCATCTTAACCTCAAAGTATTTCTGCAAATAATTTTTAAAATGCGATGTCCAACACACCATTACAGATAATAAGGAACAGAAAGATTGGAGAAACCCAGGGATAAAACAAGACTTTTATTATTATTTTATTCTTTTGATTACTTTTAAAAGAAAAGAATAAATGTGTAACTTCCAAACTATCAGAGGCAAAATTGAATCATGCCGTTTTTTTCTTTTTTATCAATGGAAAAGAAGGCACAAGGTGCAAGACAACAGAAACTCAACAGGTAGAACAAATAAAAAGCATGTAAAATGTTAGCTTTAAACAAAAAATAAAATATATCAATAATTACATTAAATTTAAGATGTTTCAGTTTAAAACAAAGATAGCCAAACTGGAGAAATAGCAAAATCAATTCTTTTTTGCTTTTTTAAACTTGTGGAAATATTTTAATAGACTTATAAATCAATGGTCAATAAATATAATAGAAAAGACAAAAATAACCATTATCAGGAATAAAAATGTAAACATTGTTATAGAACCTCTAGAGTGACATTAAAAATATGAGAGCTATAAAGACTTTATGCTAAAAATGAGAATTTGAATGAAATTCAATTCATTTGATAATTTATAGAAATATATACCTTACCAAAATTTTTACATAAAGAAATGGAAAACCTGAATGTTACTTCACTTATTAAAATATATTACTTGAATTAATATACTTGATTAAAGAAATTGAATCAGTAATTAAACATTTCACAATAAAAACCTCAAGCCCAGTTGCCATCACTGTTAGTTTCTAACATTTATACAAAAAAAAAAAAAAAAAAATACTGGTGCTTTACAAACTCTTCCAAAGAAAAGAAACAGAAAAGGAATACTTTTTTCCCACATTTTGTCAGGGTAGCAAAAATTTGACATTAAAACACAGCAAGGAGAGATTAAGAAAAAACTACTGTTTGGTAATCTTAGTCATAGTTTAGGATGCAAAACTATTAAGTAAAATAGTGAAAGCCTATCAAAAAAATAATACATACTCATTTAGGACATTCATGCTCATTTGGGAAATTTGTGGTTCATCTAACATTCGAAAAATCAATAAATATAATTTGCCACATCACAGAATAAAAGAGAAAACTCACATTATCTCAATAGATTTAGGGAAAAAAACTGATTACATTCAGACTCTATTCACAATAAAAGGGGAATAAAACCTCAGTGACATAGGAAAAGAAGGAAACTTCCTTAACCATTTAAAAATAAAAAAGGTATCTACAAAAATTCCACAGAAGACACCATACTTAATATTTAATCTCTCAATATTGAAATCTTTCCCTTCAAGACCAGGCTCAAGAGATGGATTCCCACAATCACACTGCTGCTTAATTTTGTTCTAGAAAGTGCAATCAGTCAACAGAAAGACAATGTTCATAAGGACTAAGAAGAATACACCAACTTTCCTTTACATAGAGGATATGATTGTGTTCTAGGAAATTATTAATAAAAAACCCAAAAACATTAGAATTGATAAAAGATTTTAAAAGACTTTCTGATTAATGATTATATATTATATAGAGATAATGATCTATTGTAATGAAAATTGATGAATTACAGCTCCTTGAGACATAGAAGTGAATCTTAAAAAACTATTTTTAGCGTTCAAAACAAAAATAAATTACAGTATTTTAAGAATGCATGCCTAGCTAGCAGAACTATAAAAGGGAAAGTGAGACAATAAAATTAAAGGTGAAATATGGGTTAAATTTAGGAGGAGAGACAGTGCCAAGATTGAGAAGAGGTGGTGTAGGAAAGGCAAGGTGCTTCTGAACTGCAGGCATCTTTCTGTGCTGTGACAATTCCATGTGTGCTCTCTTTATAATAATGTTAAGCTAATCATTCATATTTTATGAACTTTTCACTTATGTGTGTTATTTTCTAAAATAAAGTTTAAAAAAGTAGCTTTAACTCCAGGAAATGTGGCAAGCTAGTAGTACAGAGGTGGCCAGAAATTTTAAGAAGTCAGTCTCATTTCATAATTAGAAACGGCTTGACATCTACTCAAGGGGAAAAAAAGACATTCTATAAAAAGACATCTGCACTCGAATGTTTACAGCAGCATAATTCACAATTGCAAAGATGTGGAACCAACCCAAGTGCCCATCAATACATAAGTGGATTAATAAAATGTGGTATATGTATACCATGGAGTTCTACTCAGCCACAAAAAGCAATGGTGATCTAGCACCTCTTGTATTATCCTGGATGGAGCTGGAGCCCATTCTACTAAGTGAAGTATCCCAAGAATGGAAAAACAAGCACCACATGTACTCACCACCAAATTGGTATTAACTGATCAACACTTAAGTGCACATATAGTAATAACTGTCATCAGGTGTCAGGCAGGTGGGAGGGGGGAAGGAGGGGATGAGTATATTCACACCTAATGGGTGCGGTACTCACTGTCTGGGGGTTGGACACTCTTGAAGCTCTGACTCGGGTGGGGCAAAGGTAATAATATATGTAACCTAACCATTTGTATCCCTGTAATATGCTGAAATTAAAAGAAATAAATTAAAAAGGAAAAGAAAGTTCTTGACAAATTAATTGTATGAAAAGTGTTCTACCAAAAGTTGCCTTCTCCTAATTTTAAAAAATTATCTGCACTCCTGCTGTAAGCTCCAAAAACAAAAGGAATGAAGATTGTGTAAAGCTTGTCACTTTGTTTTGAGATCTTGTGACTGATAGCTAAAAGATTTTTTTTTAACAAATAGTTAAAAGATGTTTTTTTAACAAAAACTCTTGCACCTTATGGAAACAGAGCTTGAGTTAAGTTTGTATTATGAGGGGTGGGGGGAGGAACTCAGGCATGGTTTAGACATAATTATATATATTTTCATGAATTCTATAATTAAAGTACCTGTATTGTCTTTCAAAGAGGATGTTTACTGCTCAATTGTGTTTTGGTTTTAAAACAGGTAAGTTTAAAAATAAATAACTGTACCTATTATTGTAAAAGAATAATTCTATTAGGTTTTATAGAAATTTAAAAAACAGTGGAGACAAACATTGATACTGCCCTTTGAAATTTACAATATGTTTTTATCTTCCAAACTACCATAAAAAGGCAGTACTGAGACATTAATAAAATTTCCTTTTTGCTTGAAAAATAGGAGGGACAGCTTACTTTTGCCTGAATTTGAGGTGTGTGTACCACGACTATACATACAGTAGCTACACAAGAGTCATTAGTCTGTATTTAAAGAAGAATCAATACCTAATTTTTAGATGAAATCATCTTTTCTTGAAGATGTAGTAGCAGATGTCAACTCTAGTTAACTTGATCTATTGTAAACTTATCAAAAATATAATGAATGACAGTTTCAAACTGTTTTTTATGATTACCACTCACAGGTGGTTAAAATTTCATTAAAAGGATCATTTGTAGTAAAGTCTTTAGTTATTTGAGGAACAGTGAACAAGCCTATTGAAATTCATGATATTACAGTCACCCAGAAAAATAATATGGAGAGTTTTCTAAAATGTAGGAACCCATGCAAAATATTATTTTCTTCCTTTTGAAATCATTTAGCAACAATTATTTTAAATTAAACATGTTAGCTACCATTGGAAGAGAATCAAAATAGATTACTATAGAAATTTGCCTATTGTGTTCTGACAATTTAAACTAATTTTTTTCATGATATCTAATGTTTTAACGTGCTTAAAAATCATGTGAATGGCTTTTTTTGTTTCTTTACATCACTATCCACAACTGCTTTATCTTTGAAAATCAGACTTTCACACCACATAGACTGTTCTAGTAGCTGGCACTGCTATAAAATAGCTACATTCCAGATTGAAAAAGTACTATCATATAATTAGAATTTGATATACAAAGGCAATTTTGGAATTCTAAATTAGGAGGAAAATATTTAATATACAAAATACATCATTAGCGATGCCAAGCAATGAGTTTTTGCCAGACCACTATGGACACAACTTAAATTATCTCTAGGAATCAAGGAACCTTACTGTTTCAATCTTATAAATACATAGATACGTATTTAACACCTATTTAATATGTCTACTAGATCTGTCCTAATATATTCCTAGAACACAAATTTTGATTTTTAAATTTATTTCTTACTTAAGAGTAGCATGCTTCATTAATTATATTTTATTTCATTAACAGAAACAACACTTGCAAATAAAACTGATTAAGGACAAATTGGATTTTTATTATGGCCATCAAATTTTATGAACTTCTAGGAGAAAAAGCTTGCATAATTTAAATGAAGAATAAAATTATCTTTTTAGAGTTAACTGTATATCTTAGGAGTTTGATATCAAAAATGCATTTACCCTAGATTGCTATGTAATTACATGCATTCCAGGAGTTTTAAAATTAATTCAAATTTATACTTTTATGATATATTAATTCACGTTTGTTCATTCATTTCCCAAATATTTACTGAGTACATTTTACGGGCCAGGTGCTTTTCTAGGCATCGGTGGTACTGCTATGAAGAAAACAGACAAGTTGACTCTTCTCATTGAATTTATATTCTGGTGGAGAGAGAAAAAATAAATAAAATAAATAAGATCACTTTGGACGGTGATAAGTTCTATGATAAAATCACGTGCAATGGCAATGCCTGTAGCTGTACTTCTCTAGATATTGTGGTTAATAAAGCCCTCTTTGAGATGTGACAATTATGTGAGCTGAAACCTGTGCGAAAGAAGCTCTCTGTATCAAGGTCTAGAGAAAGAGCTTTCCAGGCAGAGGGAATGGTGAGTGCAGAAACTGTGAAGTAGGACTAAGCCTGACATTTCTGAGGACAAATTATAAGGCCAGTGTTGTTGAATCCTAAAGAGCAAGAAGGAGAATGATAGAATACAAGATCGAAGAAGCAGACAAAGACCAGTTTGCAAAGAGCTCTTTCATGACATGGCAACAAGTTTGAATTGTAGTCTCGATATAACGGGAAGGGAATGAATCATGCAATCTGAGTGAAATTTCAGGTGCACTAGGTTTTGTACAGAGAATGAATCACAGGCACTGGTTATGTGTTATTACTCTGATTTAGGCAAAACATGTTTGCACTAACTACAAATGGTGTCGTTTAAAATTAACTTTGCCAAAGGCTGTTCATCTGGGGTGAAAAAATCTTGGGAGAGAAATCAATTTGAATCCTTTTTTTTTTTTTCTTTTTTAGTTTCAAATGATTTGTCATGTTTTATCTTTGTCCTATGCAGTCATTAGACATTAGCTTTTCAGCAAGATATAATAAAAGAAAAAAGTAGAGCAATGACATTCATATTTATTTTGCCAACGTTGCTATGAGAAATAGTGGCTTATAAGAAACTTCAGTGTAAACTAAGGGTTTTGTATTTGACTCTTTTAGAATGAACGAGAAACTCTTTAAAGAAAAAGAAAAAACTTTCAAACAGATTTATTTGTTGTATTCAAATAGGAGCAAATACTCTCCTTTTCTTAGCTTTGGAAAATTGCTAATTTTCCTAACTCTTAGTTGAGGCATCCTCAACTCTGTCATTGATTAGATAGAGCTGCTTAGACTTCTTTGAGGAAACATTGCTGCAAAGAATATTAATATGGGTGCTCCCAAAAGAGGGTCCCATAACCACTTAAGTTAAATCACTTGAGCCTTTAATGAGGTAATCTACATCACTGCATATTTTTTAAAGTAAGCAGAACTTTCCATTTTTATTTATATATGGGACACTTTTTGCTTCACAACAGTTTTATGCCCAACCCTATTCAGCAGAACTCCATTTGAGAAGGCATACGATTCAAATAATTAATTTAGGCATGGCCCTCTTTATGAATACTGAGTTTTTATTATTAGATTTGCACAGGCATTGTGTGGTCCTTATAAACCTAGCTAAAATAAATATATGTGTATATTTATACAGACATATATGTACTTACGTATACATATATATGTATGTCCATTTTCTGCACTTGGCTTTATGTGAACTATTCGTAGTTGCTTGAAGAACATACTTTCTGGTTTTGCTCAGTAGGAAACACAACCTACAAATTTTCATGATTCTATGGCAGGCACGCTATCAGCATGCTTCTATTAGTTCTTCCCAATCTAAATTGTGAAACCTGGTATGCTAAATAAATAATCAAAATGCTCCTATATGGATCTTCCCTGCATGTGGTTAGTATAATGACTGCTTTGGAGCCTCCTTGATTATCTGGTTGCTGTGAGAGTTTTCCCTTTGGGCTGTTGGGATTGACTAACATTGGTTCGGAAGAGCTGAGGTTCAGTCTCGCTTCACAATAAGAGGCTGGTTAAGGGCACCTTTCTGTTTTCTGGGAGGCCATGGTTACTTTTAAGAAAAATTTCTTAAATGTTTTTCTAAAATATTTTTGCTTATTTCTATAAAAAAGGAATGAACTGTTTACTGTGCTTATTTGCCTTACTATTACATCATTTTACTTATACCATGATTTTATACAATTTTCATATTAATCTGGAAAACTAAATATTAAAAAAACACTGCAACAATGCATAACTAATTCAATTTCTCATTCATCATGAAATACAAAGATTAGGACTTTAAATTGAGAACTATTTGAGATTGCTTGTTATTCTTATTAAGGGAAAAAGTATGTAATACATTCAAGCAAACATTTTGGGAACTTACGGACAGTAAAAATGTTTGCAAATATATTCAATACAGCTGTTATGATTTTTAAATAATTCTTTCTAAAAATTAACTTTTGAACTCCCTGTTATGAAATTTTTTCTCCTTTTGGAAACAACTGATATGTGGCTTTTTTTTCTTTGTTCTGTACTGATGCTCAAAAAAGAAATATATACGCACTTAAAATTTACTGTTCTGTTGCAACTAAATGCTTGTGAAGCTCACCTCCTCCAAGACATATACTGCAAGTGGAATTTCTTAATCTTATTATATCTAGAAAAGCAGATAAAGAAAAACGAATGCTTGTTCTATGCATTAAGTTAGGCATTAATTTAGAACCCATTGATGTGCTTTCCTTGGATGTTTGTTTCGTTTGGTTTTTGACTTTCCATCCATAAAAAAGCAACATGGGAATATTGTTGCACTTTCATTTTGGCATTGGGCTTTGTTAGATGCTAATATTCTTTTTAACAATTGTAGGTAAAGTATGTCATGTTGTATTTGGCCTGCTTCATTTTTTTCATTTGCAGATTTTCAGTCTAGTGCTAAAACACTTTCCACTTAATCCAAAAGAGGAAATCATTTATAAAAAGAAAGTAAAATAATCTTTAAAATATTATTTAACAACCTCTTATTAACATAAGATGGTCTACCATAAGCTCTGCCTAGCCTTATTACCAAAATCACTGGTATTGTATGTCCTTTCTCCAAGTCATGCCTTGTCTCTTTTTTATTAATATTCAGTGCCTCTCTTCTTTCTGAATGCACCTTCTAAAATTATGACATACTAATTACAGACATTAGGGATGGAAATGATCTATTACTGTAGGTCACCTAATACCCCCCAGAGGCCAATTCTCCTTGCTATATTATCCAGTGCTTTTCATAGATTATTTTAAATAACTGAAGAAATAAAGATTTCCCCCTTTTCCTTATTACACAACCAGTTTCCCCCATGGAATTCACTCTGCTTTGATACTCTAACCAGTTTCTAACAAGCAAACCATTTCTTAACACATGTAAAATTGCACAGACTTTTAATACCTCTGGCACATTGCACCCTTTAACACTGTTATTAATATGTTAACAGGTGGAAACTTATTATCATCTGACTGCTTGGAGTGTGAAATGTCTTATACTCATTTCATTTTCAATTTTTTGTAGTTTATGGTTACACTTGATTAAAGGTGGTACTGTGAACACTGTGAGTTGTTTTAATTCAAGATAAAAATGCTGAGACTACATTCAGAAATATATTAGATATTGATTTTTATGTGGTCTTAGCACTAGTCTAATCTGAATTCAAATGCAAAAATGTTTGAAACAGTATGTGAAAATAGATTAAAGCATAACCAAACTCTAGTCAAAATTAGTCAAATGAATGCTGTGGAAGAGCTGTAGAATAATAACAGGAAAATACTAAAAGGCAATTTAATATATTGAAATATAATGTCACTAAAAACAGAATTTGAGAAGGTTGATGATGGATATAATTCTTTTTGGGTTAGATTATCTGCATTGCTCTGATATTCGCAAGCTAAGTGCATACCAAAGAGGAATGATGACATTAGGGATGCTGATGTAAAAGAAATGTCAGTTTCTTAGATGTGCACGATGTACATTTTTAAGAATAGCTTCTCCTGATATCCATTTGTTCCCATAACCCAAAATAAAAAAAATGTGGTAATCAGCACCACAGACAACAGTACTTGGAAATAAATATAGTAATTCTATTCTAAATAATATTAAGAGAAAGATTGTCCTCAGTGCATAAAAATTCCTTATTTTGAATATAAATGGAAATTTGATATAGTAAGTAAACATTTAAAGCATGAATCTATGATGGTACTGGGGAGGGTGGCAAAACTTTACCTGTACCCTCTTAAGATTTTCAGCTGGGCCTGAGAATTAAATTGACATAAGACAAACTATCAGGAAAAAAGCATGCAAATGTTATGAAGTGGTTACAGTCAAACACTTCTGTACCGAGTGTGACAAAGAACAGTAAATTGTAAACATGAAACAATTCAAGGAGACTGGGCTTGCATGGAGTTGATCCATGTGGTTAATTGTGGAGAAGTGAGCAAGGAGATAAAGGTTAGTTTACACTATTTGTCTGCACAGACTTCTCTCAGCCTCGACTCCCTGTCCCTGGTGATAAGAATGTTACTTTTCTGCTGGCATAGGGATGCTATCTCCCATGTGGGGGTTTTATGCCCTGCTTTTAGGAAGAAAAAAGGAGGTCAGGGTGCCTTTCTTGTACCCTGTTTTTCAAGTACCTTTAGCTCAAAATAACCTTTATGCCAACATGGCATGTTTGGGGGTGACACATTCTGCCACCCTTCAGTATTATCAGTTAATTCGTGTGTCTTTTCTTTTGCAATAAAATTATGTTTCATAATGGGTCTAGCTGAATTTAATTTAATTTACTCATCCTCAGGCCTGAAGATGGAGTCTAGCCTAGAGACTGTCAGCAAAATGTAGAAAGAAACACAGTGCAATTCACACCCTAGAAAGTCTAAGTGCTCCGGAAGCTGCATCTGTTGCTACAGTGAATGGGACCTCATGTCCTCATATCCTTAGGTGATGTGCTTACGTTTTCACTCTCAAGATTATATTATTCTCTCAACATTTTTACAGGGGAGTTAGTCTGAATGAACTTGTGCCATCTGTGGGTTGCCCTCATGAGCTGAGAAGGAGAAGCTGATTGTGTTAGTTTCTTTATTGGTAGGAATTAAACTACCTCCCACCAAGCTCATACTCAACTGAAAATCCCCCAAAGAGAGGTGTAATTATAGAAAAAAATGGGTGGAGGTTAATAGCAAGGCTATTAAAAAGTCCAAAGTGAAAAATAACCACTGCAAGTACGTGTGTATGTCAGGGATTATGCTAGCTATTAAATGAAATAAAAGAGAAAAAGACACCGTCTTTTTCCATGTGGGTTTAATAACCTACTGTCAAAACGTGTTATAAGGAAATAATGTATGTTTGAAATATAATCACAGTTTGAAAACATTTAATAATTTCCTTTCTCTGGATAGCCAGTATTATTCATTATTTGGAGAAAAAAAATGAAAACAAGAAATTTACCTTTGAAATTTTGCCCGTAATGATGGGTTATAAAATCTAATCCCAATTCCCTCCTCTCAAATATATAAAGAATAAATACCATGATGTAACTAATAGCGTATTTTGAAGATTAAATGAGGTAATAAATTTATAGTGCATAGAACATATCTGGCATTTAATAGCAGTTCCAAGCATGTTACCTCTTATTCTTTAGATCCTAAAAACACTCAAGTTTTATTGCAACTACCTTTACTACTGTTAATAATAATAATATTTTAATTGTCTTCCATGCAGTACAGTGGTTGTATGAAGTTTCCCAGGCTGAGTTTCAGGTAAAATTTGATAATCACTGGTAATATATTCTAAACATCTATTATATATCTATTTATATATGATAATATACAGCACAATTTGCAATAGACATAGAGAGACCCTATTCTCTGCTGTCACATTCAATCTATGGATATATCCATATACAATCAATATTCTTGTATAAATTTATAGTATTTGTTTGTTGGTTTATCTTCCCCAGTTGTCTCCATAAATGTATTACCTCATTGTTGGTTTGTCTCTTCCAGTTGTCCTTCCTGAGTATAAGGACAAAGAAGGCAGGCATATATTTTACTTTATTTGCTGTTGTGTATTAAGTCTTTACAAGTGCCTGACATGTAACATTAATAGGTACTTAATAAATTATTGTTGGATATGTTCACTAGCAACAGGGGTTGTTCTGTTCTCCTGGTACTCCTAAGCCTTTTTAACTTCACTGTCCAAATTTGTACATTTGGTGTGTATGTTTTCCTCCAGCACCACACACGTACACCGCCCCCCCCCCCCCCCGACACACACACCCTTGCACATGGTCCCAGGCTTTCAAACAGCATATATAGAAGACAAACAATGCTTCTTATTTTATCATTATCTTTGCTTATTCTTACTCACCTCATACTTACAATGCTTTAAAATATGAGCTAAATATATCTGATCAGTTAACAATTTTATTCATTATTTACTAGAAATCTCTGTTAGATCCTTATCTTTCCATTTGATTTCCAAGTCCAGTTTCCATGAACTTGATCCAAGCCCTCAACATCTTCATCCTACACATGGGTTTCTGCATAGCCTCTTTACCTGCAATCTCTGTTACTATCTCTAAGTTATTTTCTACCCAATCCCATATGAATCCTTGCTGTCTTACCAGTGACAGCGTCCTCAATGGAATCTTCTATTCATCTCCTTTCTTTTCCTTAAATTCATTAACAAAAAGTGGTAAAGAAAACATTACAAGTTGAGAAACAGCATGAGGAAAGAGCAGGCCACAAAAATGAGAATTCTATCGTGAGGGGCACAGAAGAGAATGACTTGATGAGAACGTGGAGGGCACATCATATTAAGTTGGGCTGTAGTTAATCTTATATACACAAAAATTGGCCATTGATTCAGTGGCAGATTCAAAGCGTAGAAATAGTAGAAGCAGGAGCAGCAGTAGTAATAGTAACAGTGACATTTATTAAAAGCTCTTTCTTTACCAGACACTTTCCTAAGCACTTTGTAACCATTTTCTCTTTTATTTCTCTTAATAAACCTTTAAGACCTTGGCCTACCAAATAAATACACATGGTTAGAGTTTGCTTTGTATTTGTAATAATGTTAAGAATTAGCTTTTATTTATCTAATGTAGAGAACACTGAGATTTAAAGAAGTGAAATGCCTCACGGAGAACATTTCAAAAGCAGCAGAACTTGTGATTGAACCTGGGTTTATCTGATGCTGAAGCATGAGTGCTTCACCACATTGTACCCCTTCCTGGGTGAAGCAAACAAGTGAGAGATATTTTTGGTAAATTAATGACAAATTAAAAAATAAAAGTATATTATAAAAAATTAAGTGCTGAGATGAGAGAAAGCAGATAAATTGAACGACACAAAGGAATAATGTGTTTGCACTTTAGCATTATAAAATATAAACAAAAGCTATTTGTAAAAAGTTGCATAAAACCCACTGCTATCTTCAAAGTATATCCCTATTTCACAGTAGAGAACTAATATGTGGATGAAAGCGATGGTCTGGCATATTTTACAGTGGTAGATTCACAATTTCATGCAACAACATCACTGAGAAGCAGATTTGAGGACTATGATTTGAATGGAATTTTGCCCAAAGAAAAAATTTTTCTATCCAAAGTCACAAAATACTCGTATGGTCTTCCTTACTCATACTACTCTACCAGAAACCAAAATATATTTTATCTATCTTGTCAAGATAGATAATTAGATGAAAAAAGTAAAAGTAGGTGAGAAGTTCTCTATGGTAATATCCATGATAAATATTTCAATTTTTGCATTGAGTAAATGTTAATCTATACAGAAATGTGAGCTCTTTAAGTAGGTGATAATGACAAATTGAAAAGTGTTATGTAGTTCTCTACATTCATCTTCTGGTGAATGATGTTATTAGAAACCTAATCTTTACACTTAGTAGAAAATACTTTAATAATGATTATAGACCAAGAAATAAAGCTGTCTGTATTCATTTCCAATGCTGTTATTAAACAGCCAGGTGACCACTCACATAGGAAAGAAGGGAATTGACTTATCATATGAAAAACAGTATGTTTTAATTAACAATCACTTGAATATTTTTAGAAGAAATAAGTTGAATATACAAATGGATTTTAAAGTGGGATTTGAAACAGAAAGTAAAACAACCCATAAATTGAACTAGCTTATCTCAGTCTTAAAGTCTAAGTGTATTTAATTCTATATAATCAAAGGTGATTACAAAAACCTAAGTCAAAGAACACCTAACATGACATTTATTAATCTTTCATACTTAAATATCTTTCTAGAAATGACATTTTTGTTATTTATTGTGATGAAATAAGCACTAAAGAAGGGCAAAATCTTCTGAGAATTGCTGAGTCCTTATAGGCAACATGCTATTTTACTTTTCCTTTTGTCTTTTATTTTTTTCCTTGTTAAAAATTTGTATAAATTTAAGGGATACAAATACAATTTTGTTACATGCATATATTGCATAGAAATCTGAGTTTTTAATGTTTCCATCACTCAAATAATGTCTATCATACCCATTAAATAATTTCTCATCATCCAACCTCCACTCATTCCCCATTAGTCCGTACAGTCTCCAATGTTGAGTAATTCAGAGTTTATATAATTTCTGGGAATTTATATGGGAATTTGTTAGTTCATATATTACTGGTAAATACACATATGTTCTTTATATAGGACTACTTTATGAACTAAATGCATTCTAGAATGATCTTATCATGAATTTCAATTTCTATAGCATGAATATATACATATAGTTGTGATTTGCCTTGAATTTATACAAAAGTAAGAATTGGCTTTTATCAAGTTTTTATTTTATGCTAGAAAATATACTAAGCAACTTGCTTACATTATTCCATATTATTAATTCATTTGAATCTTCACTTAATAAAGAAATGGAGCCTAAGAGAATTTAAATTTTGCACAATCGCACAGCCAATTAGTGATAGTCTCAAGATTTGAGATCAAAATATATGACTTCACTGTAAACTTAATGCATATACCTTTGTCTCTTTATTCTCTAAGACTTTAAGTTTTTATTTGCAGAGCCTTATGAAATCTTACAGATTTTTCATGGATAGCTATTAATAATTCTTGCAATTATTAATATTGTAAAATCATACATATAAAACGTACATAAGCCAATGTATATCTTAGAGCTGAGTCAGAATTTATACTGGCCAGTGACTCTTAAAAATTAATTTTTAAGGCTAGCTTGACTGATGGAATCATTACAGTTTTTTGTTTTTAAAAAAGTCTATGCATTCTGTTATGAAACAAGTTCAATGAAGTGATATGCCTGAAAATTAAGCCTTGTCTTGTTTCATTTTTATATTTATTCCTATGGCAGCATTATGCATATCAAGCATATCCTTAGAAGTTTCTTTATAATTTAGAAATATCCAAATACTTGAATAAATTTCTCAACATCATGTTATACATGTTATACTGGGCTCTTGCAAAGTAAATTATAATTCCCTTTTATCAGAGATAAATTAAAAAAGACTGATTCTTGTACCATTTTCCTATATCAGCCTAGATATTTACACCAGGCCTTGTTGTTAGGTGAACTAACTATTTGGAACATGTTAGAAAAGTGAGGAGAATAAGCACACAGATGGTTTTATTAAATGGACAATATATGATTATAAGTGCTTTGAAATCCATAACAATAATAATAGACATCCTTTATCTAGCTCTTACTAATGCTAAACACCATACTAAGCATCTTGCATATTGACTTACTCTTTTTTCATTCATTCAATAATTATTTATTGAATGCCCATCATTTGCTAGATAATGTTCTTAGTGCTTGAAATATAGCAGTGAAATACAACAGTGAAGTTCTTGCCTTCAAGGAATAAAGATTCTACTGAGCCTCAGAAAAACCTGGGAATTAGGTACTATTTTATCCCAATTTTATAGTTGAGAACTCTAAGGTATCCTCAGAATGTAAGCAACTTGCAGAGATCACTTTGCAAAGCCCGAATTCAACTCATGTTTGTCTGACTTCTGATTCCAAGCACTTAAGCATTGTACTATACTGAAAACAGGTTAGCTGAGTAGATTAAGACACTGCATCTTATTTTAAGATGTTATCCAAAACACTAAAATGTTAAGAAAATATTTCTTGTGTTAATACTTTTCCTTTTGGGTTATGCTTTAAATTTATCATCTCTACTTATTCATTCTATTTTGGGCCTCGTATACCTCTGCTTGTGAATGATGTGAACACTCCCTGTGTGTGTTGCCTTGAATGATAAAGTGTGTGGAACAAAAGGAGAATTATAAACTACAGAGGAGGCTGGGTTTCAGGCAGTTCCATTTAAAAGAATTGTTTTAAAAGCGTAAATTTTACTTTTATAAGCAAATCAAACTTATTCCATTAAGTAAATACGTTACTTGGTAAATATTACTCAAAGGATTATTTAAAATTAAGTAAACCTGCAATGGTCTAAAATTCTATCTCGTACAGTGATAACTGCCAAATACTGTCACTTTGTAGAAGAGAAGAGACATATTACATTTAAATGGTTCAGTAGGGTGAAAGGAGAATCTATCTATCTATCTATCTATCTATCTATCTATCTAAAAACAAACCAGTTTCTTCGATCTCAGAAAGCAAGAACTGAGTCGATCTTAACAGTAAACAAAAGGCTCCATTTCTGTGTTCTTCAGGCTCTATTGATCACAACACTAAGAATGTGACTAATATCTAAAGCAAAGTATTTTGGGGATATTTTGCTATTGTCCCATGGCTTTCAAATTGTACTAAGCAGCATTATGCAATATAGAATTAGTTATTGGATGATACTGGTGAGAAAGAAGATCCCTAGGCATTACTGTATCAATTTTAAAACTTTGGTTTATAAACAATCATCCAGAGAACATAATGTAAAGGAGAATTCTGAGTTTCAAGCTATTTGTGTGCATAGGGTGGGCTTCTTGTGAACCTTCATTTTCAGTGAGAACTTTAGGTAATTCTGAGAGAGATTGCCCTTGGTCCCTCATTGGGCTATCAGTGCCTTTGTCAATAAAAAAGACAGACTTTTGAATGGTAAAATACGAAATAATAATGATAATAAGAATATCATGTGATTCTGTTTCTTCTTGAAAATTATGGCTTTCCCTTGTGACAGTTATTTGCCTTTAATCTGCTTACACTGATAGAATTCATAAACTTCAAATACTCTCACAGACCTGTGCTGTCATTGGAATATTCTTACACTTGGAAATAAACAGGTGTCATGAATCCTTTCTTGATAGATCAAAGAATGCATACACATGCATTAATAACATTAAATAAGATGTTTAGAGTGAATGAGTTGTTTATAACATAAGAGGGCATACAGTTGGTGAGCTTACTTCTAGGTTGTTTTCAAATGACAACTTGCTTTCCTAAACTGTTTTTATTTTTAGTGGAAATGTGATACTTTTCAAATTTTTTAAACATTTTTTTTCTTTCTTGGCTTCATTATCTTTATATATTTATAAATTTTATATTTTCATTCCTAAATTCCTTTTTATTTCCTCTTCCAGTTATGTTTTCCTCCATAATTCCTACTACTATATATTTACAATTTTTCAAGATCATTTGGTTTTCTATCTTTTTACACCTAGTTTAGATTCCTTATACTATGTTCTTCACCTCTGTTGGTCTCGAAACACAAGTATATAATTGAATCTCTCAAACATATTATAATATTATAACAAAACCATTTGAGCATAATTTAATATGAAAAATAAAAAATAATAACTGTATTCTATGCAATGTATTTAAAGTTAGCATTTTGATTTTTTATAATTCAAATTTCTGATAAAGATTAAATATAATTTTTCTCATGCAATTTTAACTTTAAAATTTATTATAGTAAGCACATACTATATATATTGTTTAAAAGCTAAACATTTAATGAGAATATAATATGGAAAAAATTGGAGTTGACAAGAAATCTTATTTATATTTCTATTTTTTATATTTGGATACTTTGGCTGGAAGAAGAGGTTTGATTTAAATGAGGATAATAGTCTCAACTGAGAAATTTTCTTTTCCACACCAACATTTTTTGCAGTTTTTGTAACACCTACATTTTCTTATTGCCTGCCTTATGGTTCTATCTGGAGCCCTGCCAGTGTCATAACTAAAAGAAAAAAAAGTTCAGTGGAATAATGCACAGTAACTGTGCCGTAGATAATTCAGATCAAGGTTTCCTGCTGCGAACAACTAGGAAAATTAGACTAGAGAAACGTTATTGAAAGCAACAACATAAACAAGCAATTATCAGGGGGAGGAGTCATGGCAAAATATTTTCCCCTAGGAGTGTTTTCTAGTTCCTTAATGAATTGGGAAGTGGTTTGAACAGTTCTGATAAAGTCTCTTGGGGTTAGGAAGGGAGTTGTAAGTGTCTAGGGTGGCATCTGGGAGTGAGGAGAAGCTAAAATTAGTACCCTGCAGAAACTGCAGCTCAGTTTTGTATTCTCTCAATACCTGGAATTGGATTGAGGTAATCCCTGATGGATAGTGCCTCTAGGCACCTGGAAGATGCAAATATTAATGTTTCCTAGAGCAAGATCTTATTATCTGAAGAGTCAAATCATTTCAATAAACTTTTTTTCAAAAGGAATATCTATCACCCAATAAAAATAACCAAGAACAAGAGTACAGAATAAAATATGAGATAAAACAATGCAAACAGTGGAAGATTGAAACACCCACTTAGTTCCAAATGGTGGTTATCACACACATATTTTGAAATAATGATGTTCTCTATGTCCAAAAATTAAAGCAAAGATTGAGTATTTGTAAACTAGAATTTTAAAATGCCAAATTAAATTTTTAGAGTTAAGTAATTAAAATCAAGAAATAAATTGATGATTTTAGCACTTATGAGACACAGTTGAAAACAAAATTCATCCAATAAGCAATATATTAGATGTAAATATACAGAATAAAGCACAGAGAATCAAAGAATAAAAATTACAAAATGATGATATGAGACAAAGATGATACAGCACTAGGGTTGAACTCTCTGTACTTGGAATCTGAGAAAAATTAGATAGAAAATGGGGCAGACAGAATATTTGAGAAGAATATGGATAAGAACTCAACAAAACTGGAAGACATAAAGTTACAGAATCAAAAGCACTACAAACCCCAATCATAATTTAAAAAAATTGAAACTGTTTTGTATTTAAAATCCCTTGAAATTAAAAAAAAAAATCAAGATTTAAAGTAGCCAGAGATTGAAAGTATGCTGTTTTCCAAAATACAATAAGATTACCAATTGTGTTTTTAACAGAAATAATGAAAACCAAAATATAAAGACATAACATCTTTAAATGATAACAGCATATAAATATTAACCTACAATTTTATACTCAGCAAAACCATAATTCAAAAATGTAATCAAAATAAAGATTTTTTAGAAAAACAAGAAATGAGAGAATTTATGATGGGAAGATTCAAAATAGAAGAAATACTAAAGTTTTCTTCAGGAGGAGGAAAATTATCTTCCAAAAAAGCAAGAAACTACGAGAAAAAAATAAACTTACAAGGAGATGTAAATGTGTGGGACTCTCTAGACAAACATTAATTTCATTAAGCAATAATTATAATGTGTTATAGGATTTAGCACAGCTTCAATATAGGGGTTCAGTAAACTGAGTTGAAAAATTAAAAATAAATAACTTTAGAACTAAAAAGGGAAAAATGAGTAATAAAAACATTCAAGCGAAAAGGAAAAGAAGAAGACAGAACAAATGCATAACTAGAGGAGATTGAAAACAATGGTATATTTAAAGCTAAAATATATATAGATATATTAAACATAAATGTATTAAATGTAAAGGCAAAAAGTTTCCAATTGTATAAAATAACAAAATTATGTCTACAGTAACATGTCAAAAAATATAAAAAACATATAATTCGAATTGGTGAATTTTATTTTAGTGCAATAGGTCAAATGTTTATGTTTCCCCTACAATTCATATGTTGAATTCCTAATGACCAAAATGATGATACTGGAAGATGAGCCTTTGGGAGGTGATTAGGTCATGAGGGTAAAGTCCTGTAAATGTGATTAGTGCCCTTAAAAATGAGACCCCAGAGATATTCATTGCCTAAGGACACAGTGAAAAAATATCCATCTACCAACCAGAAAGCAAGCTCCCATCAGACCCAGAATTTGCCAGTGGGATAATCTTGAACTTCCCACCCTCTAGACAGTGAGAAATAAATGTTTGTTGCTTATAAGCCAGTTGATCTATGATATTTTTGTTACAGCAGTCCAAATGGATTGGAAATAAGGTAAATTATTTCTGAGTAAAGTTGTTGAAAAATAAGGACAGACATATCAAAGAAAAGGAAAAAAAATATGCCGTACAAATTCTAACTTTGTAAAAATGTTCATAACGCTACAATAATGGCAGGAATATTAGAATTTAATGTAAAAAATCCTAAAGATAATTATGAGCACTCCATAAAAGTTTTACTTCACCAGAAACACCTAATATTTCTAAAATTATAGAAATGATTTAACATAGAATCAAAATATAAAGCAAAAATCCGTAGTACATTAAGTAGAAAAAGCAAATCCACAAATATAGTGGGAACTTTTCTCACACTTTCCTCAGTAACTGATAGAAAAAGCAGGTAAAAAAAATCTACAAAGATATAAAATATTTGGAAAACATAATAAGCAAACTTGACCTAAAGGATATGCTGTGTAGAACACTGTACCCAATAAGTGCAGAAAAAAAATTTCTTTTCAAGCACACACAAACATTTACATAAAGTGTATAAATGCTGGGTCATTAAGCAAATTTCAGTTAGGCCTCAAAGACAGACATAACAAGAAAATGCTTTACCATAAATAAGGTTTGTAAGATAGACATAAGGTATAAAATTAAGTTGAAATTCCCAATATGTTTGGCAATTAATGAAAGTACTTTTATATAACTCAATGGTCAAAGGGAAAAAAATCACAATATAAAATAGAACATGTCTGTATTAGTCATGATTCTCCAGAGAAACAGATTAAGAAGGATAGATTATAGATAGATAGATATTATAGCAATTGGCTCATGAGACTATGGGAGCCAAGAAAGCCCAAGATCTGCTGTCTACAAGTTGGAGAACTAGGAAAGCCAGACATATAATTTACTTTAAAGTCTTAGTCCAAATTCCTGAGAACCATGTGTGCCCATGGTGTAAGTTTGTGTGCAGTCCAAATACCCGAGAACCAGGAGCTCCAATGTCTGAGGGCGGGAGAAAATGATGTCCTAGCTCAAACAGAAAGAGTGAATTCTCCCTTCCTTCACTTCTTTGTTTTATCTGGGCCCTCAGTTGATTGGATAACGAATGCCCAATCACATTGATGAGGATAATCTTTACTCGGTCCACAGATTCAAATGTTCAGTCTCCTCTAGGAACATCTTTGCAGACATATACAGAAAAAAATGTTTTACCAGCTATGTGGGCATCCCTTAGCCCAGTCAACTTGACACATAAAATTAATCATCATAATGTTTTTATCTGTACATTAATAAAAATGACATATAAAAACTTGTGGTAGGCAGAAACATCTTTTCTTAGAGGGAATTTTAGGCTTTAACTGCATATATTTGAAAAGAAAGACTGAAAAATCAGAGAACCAAGCATCCTTATTATAATAAAATGTTATAGGTCAGCAATTTAAACTTAAAAAAAGTAGAATTAAAATAAGACAACAACAGAATGAATAAAATAGAAAGAATAAAGAAAAGTCAAAAGAGCAATAAAACCAGCAACCCCTGTGCATAAAAGAGAGAGAGAAGGGGAGATAGTATGACAGAAAAGGCCCAAATAGCTAATATTAAGAATAAAAATCGACAACTCTAAAAATCCTTAAGAAACATTAAAAGGATAAGAGAATATATTAATAATAATTTTTAAAAGCATAATAATGGGCCAATATATCAGACACAAGAAAAATAGAAATTTGAATGATCCTATTAGTATTAACTAAATTTAATCCCTAGTTAAAAGGTTTTCTATAAACAAATTTTTAAAAATTTAAAGAAAACATCACAAAGCAATGGAAAACAAAAATCTAGGCCTAAATGTCATCATGGGTGAACACTTTCAAATATTTAAGCAATGAATATTTATCTTACACAAGTGCTTCTGTAAGATAGCAAAAATAAAATAAAATAAGACCACACTGTTTCCTAATTCATATTGTGAGGATAGGATTCTTCCAGAGAGGACATTTTCGTACATATCTTAAATAAGAATATAGAGCTCCAAATCCTAATACAAATATTAGCAAACTTAATTCAGTAATATATAAAAAAGAGTAATGGATCATACTCAGGTTGGTTTTATTCCAGGAATGTAAGGTTAGTTTAACATTGAAAAATCAATTAATTTAATGTAACATATTAACAAAAAAAGGATTATATCATCTCAAAAACATAACAAAAAGGGTTTGATAACATTGAATATTTATTCATGATTTTAAAAATCTTAGAAAATAAAGAATAAAAGGAATGGCCTCAGACTGATAAATATATGTACCACCAAAAAAAGTCCCATGAAAAAATGTGCTTAATATTTCTTAACATTTTTTAAACTTTCCATTTAAAATGAAGACATAGGGGGCTGTCATTACCCCTCTTCAACATTTTAGTGGAGCCCTTAACAGTACAGTAATTCAAGAATAAGAAAAAAAGGAATGTAGATTGAAAAGGTAGGAATAAAATCTGCATCATTCACATATGATAATATATAGATTGAAACAAAAATAATGACTTAAAATCAATGAAGTATTTTAGCAAGGTCACTGGATGCAAGTTGTGGCACAAAAATTAATTACATTTCTTTATAGCTACAACAAACAGAAAATTGAATTTTAAAATAATACTGTTTAAAATAGCATCAAAAATTAGCAAGTAATAAATCTAACAGACAACATGCACTACCTCCCTGCAAGAAACTACAAAATATTTATTGAGAAAAATCAAAGAAAATTTAAGAATATAGAGGTATATATCAAGTCTACGGAGTAAATGGCTCACTATTGTAAGCTTTCTAACTCTCCCTAAGATAATTCTCCTTAAAATTATCTTCAGATGCACTGCATCCCCATCAAAATCCCCACAGGAGTTTTTGTGGAACATGATGGGCTGACAATAAAATGTATATGAAAATACAAAATGGTAATGATAATGCCATCAGACTCTGTGTTGAAGGAGAGCAAAGGAAGAGCACTTGCTCCATCAGATATCAGATGTCTTACTGCAGTAAAAGAGACAATGTGTTATTTGTATATGAATAGATAAATAATCAAGGAAACGATCATAAATAGATCCATACATATATGGACACAATTCAAACATAAATGGCAATACAGAATAATAGGTAATAATATTATTTTTAGCAAGTGATGCTGGAACAATTGATTATTCATATTGAAAATAGTGTGACTTGACCACTACCTCAACACTGTTTATTAAAAATGAATTCCAAGGAGTTATATATTTAGATAAGAAATGCAAAATTTCTGGAAGATAATGTGGGAGGACATCATTACAATGGAGTACAACAATATTTCTTAAATAGGGCACACAGCATTAACCACAGGGTTGGCAAATTGGACAACATTAAATTTAAGAACTTACTGTCAAAAGATGTGATTAAGAGAATGAAAAAGATATTCACAGAGTGGGGGAATATATTTTCAAAACGTATCAGTAGATAAAGGACTGGTGTCCAGAACACACAAGGAAATCCTACTAATCAATAAGGAAAAGACACAACTCAAGAGAAAAATGGGCAAGAGGCTTTAATAAGAAATCCAAGTGTCAAATAAGTGTCTCAAAAATTTATAAACCTTATTGGTATTCAGGGAAATGCAAATTTAAACATCACAAGACACCAGAAACTGTAAAATTAAAAGGGCTGACAACACCAAGTATTGGTAAAGGTGTAGAACACAGTTGAATTCCCTTACATTGTAGCAGAGAGAGTAACTTTGGGAACAGTTTGGCCCTGTCTCCTAAATATGAATGTATATATAATCCATATGCCAGCAATTATACTTCTAGGTATGTAGCCAAGAGCAGTATATTCAAGGACATGTACAGGAATATTTATAACAGCATTATGTAGGCTATTTGGATAAACGGAATGATTACATATGTAAATAATGGAATGCTATACATTAATGAAAGTGAAAGAAACATAGCCACACTTAACGATGTGCCTAAATCTTACAAACATAACATTGAGTGAATGATACTAAATACAATAGACTACACTGTATGGTAACATAAATATTTCAAAAAAATAGAACAATTTATAGAGTCTTAAGCTCAATTGATAAAAAATAAAGAAAATTGAGACAGTGATTACCACAGTATTCAGATATTTTTTTTAGAAATTGACAGTGAGTATTTATTAGGAGAGAATATAAGGATTGGATTTTTAGGTTGCTAGCAATGATCTATTTCTTAATCTCAGTGGTGATTACACAGGTGTTCATGATAAATTGTGCTGGCTCTATACTTTTGTTTACTGTTGTATGTGAGACATTTCACAATAAAAAGGGTTAAAGAAAACAATTTAGTTTCAGCTTCTTTCTTCAGAAACACCTAATAGATTGCTGGGTTGGGAACGAGTCAGTAAAACTGTACCTAAGATTCCAGAGCTCTGGGCGAGGTTACCTCCACGAGTGGCAACACAGTGCACCGTGGCAAATTACTAGAATCAAGACGTGCCAATCAGATGTGCAATTCTGCAGAAACAAACATTCACAGCAGCAGCTCTCTCAGCACCGCTGCTCAGGACAGAACTAACTGAATGACAAAAAAAACAGAAAGAAAAGAGAGAGAAAGAGGAACAAAGTTTGTGAAGGCAGGTTTAAGTTTTGCATTCGGTCGGGAGTTGTCCTTGCACAGTTGCATGCCTTTATCTCCTACCTGGTCTCGCCAAGCAGCCATCTCTAATGCATGATTTTGTAGCAGCAAACAGAGTTTGCGGAAGTGGGATTAATTGACTTCAGTGACCAAAACTTATTTGATCACTAAGACAGTGCCACGGGTGGGGTGGTGGTGATTAAATTACTTTCTAAACTAATTGGCAAAGTTTCACTGCTTATTAGCAACACTTGCAATAAAAGCACTGTTAGCAAAAGAAATAGATCTTTAAGGTCAAATAAAATCACCTGTTTCCTACCACGACTCGAAATCTTTTTAAAAATTGTGGTTTTTGCAAGATATCTGGTTCAAATCTCAGCTATGAGGGAGCACTATATTTAAATTTTATATAGCAAGCATATTTAAAACATTTGGTCAACAATTCCAATAAGAATAACAGAAAGCATATAAGGCTGAATGGTAAAATGTATCCAATGAAGTCACCTCTACAATATCAGCCTTTGAAATATTACATCATCCTTAAATTCAGGCTCTACTTTTCTCCCAATGAGGCTCTCCCACTGCTGTGAAACTGTATTTTCTCAATTTTATCTTTTAAGTTTATAAAATCCCCAAATGATCTCCTGCATAAAAATGTTTATTTTGACATTTGTTATTTTGTTTATGCTCAATATTTTGCTCTCCTTTTTCTCAAATTCCTGTTTATGTTATATTTTGGAGACTTTCTATTTTCCTCAGCTTCTTTTTGCCTTACGCCATTCTTAATAGTAATGGAAGCATAATTTACGCAATAACTCAATAATCCTTACTATAATTTTTGTTATATGAAAGTTATCTTCTGATTTCATAAATATTTTTCTATTTTACTGATTTGTGGGGACCTAAATTTGTTCAACTTCTATCTCTACTCTCCCCGAGTCTCATTAACTCCATGATTTTAATTATAATTTATCACTAATAGTTACTAAGTCAGTATTTATACCCCAGCTAGCTCTTGTAGGCACTAGACTCATACTACCACTGTCTATACTCTACTACATCATTCCAGAACTTGCAGATCGACAAGGCAGCCTCTTTCATTTGTTAATTTTAACATTTGTTGAGCACCACCTACTATTAGAGAAGACATTTCTAAGTTATTTTAGCAGTGAAGTTAGTTTATGGGAAAGCACCTTCAGATGGGAAGAAATAATTTCAACTAAGTAGATGATGTGAAACATTCAGAGGTCCCAAACTGATAACTGTCCAACATCAAAGATCAGAAAAAAGGAATAATATCTTTTTTATAACTCAAATTTATTTGAATTTGTTGATATTTTATTGTATTTTATCTCAATTTTATTTCAACTGGAAAGCTCATTATTTCTCATGTATGAGTCATTATTCTATTTATTAAAAACCACTGTTGCAGTAACTCTCACAGGCTGATATCCTTTCACGACTATCATGATTATGATTATGATTATCATGAAAGAATTATATTACATATTCAATGTCTTGAACATGAAAAAGAAACAAAAAGATGTTCTTTTTCTACTGTGAAATGGTATGTATTTGTATTTCTTGAACCTTTTTCAAAGTAAATTTTCTAGATTATTATATACTAAATACAAGAGTTCTTATGATGGAGGTGAAAACACCTAGAGTCCACTCAAAAAAAATTATTTAAACATAAAATGCAAGTACAAAGTGCAAAAATAATTATTCACACAAAAATGTGAATGGAAATGGTGTATTGTATTGGTTTCACAAATTCCATACTCAAGACATCCTAAACATTTACGACACACTTCTTAATAGTAAGCAAATTTTTGCCCTCAATATGGTACACTCTTGTAACAAAACTGGGTGTTCTCAAACTTGAGCAAGTATCAGAATCCCCTGGAGGATTTGTTAAACCCAGAGCATTTAATATGTAGGTCTGGGCTAGAGATTGATAATTTGCATTTCTAGCAAGTTCCTAGCTGATACTACTCCAGACCACATGTTAGGAAGCATGAACACATAAAACTAATAGTACTTTGTTAACACTCGTTTTAAAACATTCTGCAAGTTTAATTTGCTACATTTATCTATATATGAAGAAATTAAAAAGTGGAGCTTGATTTAGGATATGCATAATGCTATCCCTCTCACAAAATTCTTATTTAAACCTGACCAAGCTATTTGCACATTTAAGATAAATCATTTACACAAAGCTCTGGGGACTGATTCTATTGTATTAATTCCTAGAACAACATGCTTACTGAAATATCACAAACTTTCAAATCTCCTCACTGGAAACAACACTGTGCAAAGGACAACTTATTTGGAGAACTATTTCAGAAAGAACTCCAACATCATAAGTGATTATTATGCACAGCAGGTGTAAATGAATTATTTATCAAATATGTTTTCATTATTTCTCAGCAAAAACACTGAAGATCTTCTTTCCAAGCACTCAGTTTCAACAATCATTTGTACACAGAGCAGGTCTTTACTTAGACAAATATTTATGGATATGCTTTCATATGAAAAATGAAAGAGCTATTACAAACACAAACACTGTACCATATTTTGAAAGCATAAAGTGAATAATTAGTAAATAATTATGCCATTTGATAAACAATTTTCTTCATTGCTCACTTTACTTCGTTTTATATTTTAACATTTGGCACTTTTTAAAGGGTTTATTATGCACCCCTCTCTCAGAAGAAAAAAAAATTAACCTAAAAATCACAAGCTGTTTATGCAATTTAATATCACAAGTGTTGCAATGATAAACTTAAATTTTTCAAGCAAGGGTTTAATGAACAAATATGCTCAGGGAAATAAGGATTTTAACCACCTATATAAAGGTTTTACATACATGTGCAGTAATGGTATAGGGTCTATTAGTGACATCTAGGATCACCAGCGAGACACACAAACATGCACGCAAATACCCTCATACAACATACACACAGACTCTGTTGGCACAGGGTACCTATTTGCCCTTCAAATGAGTCAAATTTTTCATCATACAATGGACATACACTCTCTAGAGATCAGCTTTTAAAATTAAAAAAGCCAAATGACATGTGGGATTGTGTCTATCCAAGGCCAAAATGCTTAGCTTAGGAAATGGATATTTTAAAACAAAAAGTTGTAAGAAAAAAAAAGTAGCTATGTAAGTTGTTTAATTTGATGGATCAATTATCAATTTAGTTTGTAGACTAACTTCAATAGCCTCACGTAGGGAATCTATGGGATGTGAAGTAAAATTGATCACATCTGTTATCATTCTTCAAAGGGAGATAATTATCTTTGAAAGTACATTTGTATGAATCCAATTGCCTCTTTCTTCACTTAGATTGTGTTGTAGTCTGTTCACGTCCCCTCAAAAATTTATATGTTGAAGCCTTAACCCCTAACGTGATGGCACTGGGAGATGGAGCCTTTGAGGGTTAGTTAGGTTAAGATGGTCATGAGGCTGGAGATGATATGATGGATTAATGCCCTTGTAAGAAGAGAGATACCAGAGCTTCTTCTCTCTACCATCTGAGGACACAGCAAGGTGGCCATTTGCAAACCAGGAAAATCAAATCTTCCAGCACCTTGATCTTGGACTTCTCAGCCTCCAGAACTGTCAGAAATAAATGTCTGTTGTTTAATCTACCCAGTTTATGGTATTTTGTTACAGAAACCTGAGCTAAACCTGACAGACTAAATCCATGCCACTTCCCTCCATGAAAACAACTGGTCATTTTAGTAGAAAAATCAATGCAATTGTTTATTTGATGTAGGTAGCATATATTTATTTTGCAAATGATTTGCGTTTCAAATTGTTTACTGATATCCTTTTATGAAGTATCCTAAACTCTCCAAGACCAACCAAAGACTAGAACTTTGTTATTACGAAGATGAAGAAAATTATTTATGTGACCTTCTAAACAAAATTTTATATATTGTTTCTAAAGAAAAATAATGGGTAAAATAGAATAAAATTAGCACATGTCAAATCTAGGTGCTTCCTAATTAAGCCAAATTTCTCATGGATTTTTATATTCATTGAAAGAGCAGTCTTGATGGCCAAGTTGCAGGCTATGTTTTATCAAGCTTTCACCACATATAATTATAGTTGAGGAAATCTAGTCTGATATGTCCATATCTTTATAACAGTAAATGAAGTCTATCAATATTGCCTCCAAAGTAAAAATAAATCACTTTTGGAAACCCATTCCCCTTAGATGAAATATTTAGTTTTTGACAATAAAACTCTGATTTTGAAATTGCATTTTCTTTTCTTTTTATATATGGACATTTTGTAAACAATTTAAGAAGACAGAATAAACCAAAAGCATAAAGAACTGCACATTACCTTGTCAGGCTTCTGGTTATCGTTACTATTTTTTCATCATTAATGCGCATTATAACTACTTAAACTGAATTGAAACACATTATTTTGAATGGCCCCCAAGGCCTTTGGTAAACACTGAATTTCATATTAAAGTCACTTCAGGCATGGAAAATTATATATACCCAACCTGTATAAGAACTTCCTAAATTTAGGAATATTTTAATATTATAACTCACAAATAGTAAGAAATCATGCATCCGTCTGGTATCTTATTATATAATATTTTATGTTGGGCTATATGACTTAAGAATTTTAAAACATGGAAAATTTGCAGTGAAAACAAATGAATTAGAACTATCAAAAATGGATGTCTATGGAATAAAGAGAAATAGATGGTGTATCCCAGGAAAGAGAAGGCAGGGTTCACTGAATCCGAGCTTTCAAATTATGAAGGCACATTGTGTGAACTCAAGTATCTATATTGACTGCAGAGATGAATTAGATTCTAACCAATGGATTTGAAGTTAAAATATAGGAAAGCTTTTTCGAAAGTAAGAATAATTATATTTCGTCATGTATTACTAAAAGATACTGTTGCATTTCTTCCAAGAGGGAGAACTCCTTCACTTATCTTTAACTAAAGGTGGACGTAGAACCCATCTTCCAATATACAATCGTGTATGCAGATATGGTGCCATGGAGAGCTTGGATTATAAAACCAGATAGACATAGTATAAATCTCAGGCCTCCACTCGTAAACTGCTTATTTGGTTATTTTGCTTTTCTGAACCAATTTTCTCTTCTGTAAAGTGGGAATAAGATAACGTTTGTCATAGAGGTAGAATACTTTTTTAAACACTCAAATGTCCCACACAGTGATTAATACTGTAATACAAAGTAACGGTTCCTTTGTCCCTTCCTTCCTCGGCTTCCTATAATCTAACACTCAAATCTGTATGATATATTTCTCCCCAATCCTTTCCAGATTATTTTTTGTTGGTTGCAGCTATTACTTTAGTTGTCTTTGCATCTTTTCAATGCTTTTTGGATATTATCAACTCCATTTTGTCTATGTACTGTTACATAAACTCTTAAATGAAAAAGAAAATAAAACAGTAATAAAACCATGAACTACATGAAATCAGCATATTTTATATACATATGCTTTGAGTGAGTTTGAAATGCTAAGGGAAAAAAACAAGATTTGACCATTTTCTTGCAAGTAAATTAATTATCTTAAGGTCAAAATACAGTAATAGAGAACTTTTTACTTTTCAATTCAATATATTGCATGACGCTTTCTAAAACCCAGCTATCACACTAATTGAATCCTTATATGATTTAAAGTTCTAATAAACAGTAAAGTTAAAAACAGAGTCTGAGGAAATCTTATAGAGATTTTACAAGTAAGAAATTATTTACAAGTTCTGCATCATCAACCACACACTTGACAACAGTAAGGGTTTTAAAAAAGAGAAAATGATATTTCTTACAAAAGTTAATTTATACATTAATGTAAGTAATTACTTCTTTGAAATTATTAAATTGTTTAAAAAATTTCTTCACTGTCAATCTACTAGTAGTTGGTTACACTGATTCAGAAGGGGGCATTAAATGAGTGCAAATGAAGAAAGTTTAATTTAAAGCAAGAACATAATATCTGTTTTGTTCATAAGGACTATCAACTATGAAACTTGATGTTTTTTTTCTTTTTAATCTTTAGTTACAAGTAAAGAAATGAATAATTAATTAATGTCTGTAGTATTAGGAAGGGAAAGGAAACAGTGGCAGGCTTTCATCTACGTAAGTAGATAAAGGAATCAATCCTAAGGAGACTCTTCTGGATTCTACACATTAGAAGGAAATGGTAGCTTCTTTTTATCAGTTGGCATTCTGGTAATTAAGCAATATGACTATGTCCTGCTGTTTATATAGCAACTCAAAAATGGCGTCTATTTAATTGTCAGGTTGTTCATTATCACTTGTATATGGTATGCCAGACAGGGCTAGAGAATTTAAACTCATTGCTCTAATAGGAAACACTTCCGATATCACTGTCATTTGATTGCTGCCACCTGAGAGAGGACAATTAAAGTAAATTGGGGACTGTAAAACTGACAAGATGTGCTGTTAAGCCATCCAAATGGAACCTGACACTTGATCAGCAATTTGGCTGGGGGGGTGGTGAACAAAAATCACCAGTATGAAAGGAAAAGCTTTATGCCTGAAGACTATGCAGATTTTGTTCTCTACTGAGAGTAACAAAAAATGATAGTGGGACTACAGGTTAGCTAGTCAACTCTACAAAAACATTTCAAATACTAAAATCATTTCTTCTTTCTAAAAAACAAAATAAAAAGTCATAACAAATAGAAGAGAAAATAGAAAAGTGTTTAGAAGTGGTAAACAGGAAACCCCATATTTTCAATAACCTGAATCAAAACAAGTCAACTGGTAGTAATAAATAATGAAGAAAATTTTCACATTCTTTCTTTTCTGAGGAGTATGCATAAAACTTCATATTTGATAAATAAAAATCTCTTTTAAAATATATGAGATTCTTTAGAAGTTACAGTCTGTCCACAGAATTGTTGCTTTCTCTGACACTGATGAAATGCTTTGTACATGCACATAATTTTTTTTCCTAGTTGAATTATTTTCATTGTGATGTGAGGCAAGATGGGTCTTGACGTTGATTGCTAAAATCAGAAAAATTCAGGTTGCTATCAAATGAATACTTGAAAGAATAGAGAAAATACCAAGCTGTTGCCTGATTCCCTAAGACCCATTAAAAGATATTCAGTTAATACCTGTAATTTCCTAGGTCAATAGGAATAAACAAAATCATGAGAAATGACCACTGTCTTAGTTTGATCTTAAATCGGAAAATAAACTGAAATAATTACTCACAATACTCTGAATGTCCATCATTTTGACCAGAATAATTTAAAGATGACTATGTGAAATCTAAAATGGGATTGGATTAAGGCTAGATTATTGCTCTTAACTGAGTCAAAATTATGAATGTGATCTAAGTGTTGGACACAATGAAAAACTTACCAGTACATGGTGACATATTATCTTATGATACTATTATACCTTACAGAAAATAAACACATTTGTTAATGTAAACATTTCCTGCTGTGTATGCTTCCTGGTTTCAAAACCATGGTTTCTAACAGGGTAATTTATTTCTGCCTGGCAGGTATGACTTCATAACCTTGAACATTACAGTTGACTAGGGGTCAAAGAAGCTAATGGACTCTCTCTCTTATCAATCACCCTCAACTCCCAGGGGGAAAAAATCTTTTAACTTAAAGTAGATTCAATACCTAAACACTTTTTAGTTGTGGGTTTCTTGTGGCTTTCAGAAAAGTCTCTAAGGAAACATACAGCAATATCCAGAATGGATCTTAATAAAGAGTAAAGGGGGGGATCCAAAGTTTGAATTCAAAACAAAAAATGAGTTTATGGATCTTTCTTTCTCTCTTCTCCTTTCTCTCTCCTGCCCACTCTCACATGGATAGAGAGATAACATATAAATAGAAGGATGGATAGACAAATATATTTTATTCAAAGGGCTATAATTCAATATGCAATAGAAGAAAAATGTGAGAATGAATAATCAAACTTGAAAACAATCAGATAGACAATTCTTTTAATGATCAACATTAAACATTCAAAGTGACCAAGAATCCAACAAATACAAACAAAAATTACTTATACTACAGTTTTCATGTTTAAGACAACAAAGTGATAACATTCAAGGAAAAGGTGGGATTAAAAGAACCAAGATATTAAGAAAAAGCTATGAAATTGAGAATATATATACACACACATAAGATTACATATATGCTCATAAGTATATAAATATTTAGTTATTTATATGCACATATACATCTGCATATTTTATCTGAGAATATTTCATTGTGCATTTTATTTTATATAGTTCTATATTTGCCTTAAATTCCCCCAAATTTTAATAAATTAATACTTTGTGTTGACATTTATGTATTTATGTATGTATTGATTGATGATATAGGAATCACTGACAATTTCAGACCACTTTTACATCTCTAATATATAAAGTGAATGTCATTGAAATAAATTAAAATTGAAAAAGAAGTAATCAAGATCATGAATTTCCAGATTACCCAGATTCTGTGTTGACAGAACAGTATGATGGGGATTTCCCTATAAAATCACGAATTATCGTGTATGTAGGTTATTGAATATGTTTTTTCCCCTTTAAGCATATTCAAAAAATCTGGATGAAGTATGTCCTTTAAAAATTCACATAAATCTATTTGAATGACATTCTTTCCAAATATAAATGTATATAAGAACTTCTGAAAAGAGAACTTAAAAAAATTTGGAACATATTTAACATTCTTCTAGGTACAAATAACAAAGTCATTGCAAGTTGGCTTAGTGAAACAGGATTTATTTGCTTATGTCACTGAAGGGAACCTTATATGTTGTCCTGGTTTCAGATGTAGATGAATTCAGGGTCTCGATGTATGTTCCCAGGTTATCTCCATAACAGTGTTCATTTTTCTTCTGTAATGATTCAAATTCAGACAAGCTTTCTATGAAATGCAGTGAGGAGGCTGATTTATAGCCTTAGAACACTTCCCCAACAATTAAAACTGGAATTTCAGTGTTAAATTTGATTGGCCCAATTGGAGTCATTTGTCACACTTGGGGGTGTGTAAAGCAGTGATCAGCTTATGCCCAGGTCATATGCCTCCCCTACATCTAGGGGTTGATTCAGCCCTTTTTAAATTATGTGCGCTAACAGTGGAGAGGAAATGTGTCCTAAGACACATTTGTAGTAATGTTACAAAAATTTAGAAATGACTATAGGGAGAAAAGATAAATAATAAAAATCAATCATATGATGATGAATGCTTATGTGTATGATGAGTATGTGCAAACATTCAGCAGGAAATTAAAGAATCAAAAATTAGCAATAATGCTACAATTATTTTCATTCATTTTACTAAAATGATTTTAAAAACCATAAATTTCTTTTTACAGTCTTAAGTAAACCTGAGTAGACTTGTCTTTTGACGGAAGCTGAGATTTAATAGCAGCTTTGGAGCTGGGCTTAGCAGCTGGCACCTGTAGTCTCAGCTACTGGGGAGGCTGAGGCAGGAGGATCATTTGAGGCCAGAGTTCAAGACCACCCTGGGGGATCTAGCCAGACCTCATTCTTAAAAAAAAAAAAAAAAAAAAAAAAAAGCAGCTCTGAGAATATCCAGATTCTAGTCATGACTGGTATTGTGTGGTACTGTTCTTTGCTCTCTTCATTTAAAGGCTCAAACAACTTTATTCCTATTCATCCGCATGCTTTTCATATTAATTAATTTTTTCTTAAATACAGGCACACTCTTTCTTCAAACAGTGATCTGATGCTGACATTCCTCACACTTATCTTTATTGTTATTGGTTTCACAACAGAATGTATTGTTAGGAGAGAAACCCTTTGGTTTAACATATAGCAATCAGTGTTCCTAGAAAGAATACTTTCACTAAAATGCTTCTAAATGTACTTAAGAGGCCAAGGTGATGCTATACATGATTGAAAGTATAATATGCTATTGCTATGTGGATCATACTTTGCTCAAGGTTTAGCTCTATTCATTAGGATGGTGAGTGGACACCTTTTGGATAGCCACAAAACACATGGATGGCCTTGTTCCTTGCACCCAATCCACTCCCATTGCCATGCCCAAGATTATTCCAGTGTTTGCAGCATTCTGAGAGAATACAAGACAGCATTACAGTGCGTTACCCATTAAAAAAGTAAATAGAAAGTGGAATTCACTTTCATTTATAAAATAGATGATTTATGCACAAAGTTTGGTACATTAACTATGGGTAGCAAATTTCAGAACACACATTCCACAACCCTGTAATGATAACCAGTTAGCTGACTTGACCATTGCATGCACAATTTTATTTTAATAGAGTTGTTATCCATGACACACCTCTTTGCTGAAATTTCTGATAGATTGTAAGTAACTAAAGGAAAACCAAGGTGGTTTTCTGAAAAAATTCTCTGGGCTAACATGTCACTCATGGAATAATAACCCGGAGTGGATGACAGTTCTCACACCAGCTGCTTGACATCTGAACAGCTGCCAATGCCCTAGGAAATGTCACACCATCAGATATAGGCTCTGAGTGTGTGAGTAGCAAAAATGTAGCTGGTAGAGGCCAGCACCCCAGGCCATGACTAACACCCCAGGCCCCATCATGCCATAAGCTTGAAGGCTGGGTTGAGCTGTCAGTTTAATAAATGAATAGCCTCTTTGTTTTGATCAGCATTGTCAAGGCTTATTTCAAAAAGGGACTCTGATTCCTCTCACAGTCTAGCCCAGCCAAAGTCAATCGGTACAATTTCAAGGTGAATTTATTCATTCTTTATAAAGTTCTGTGCGCGAATATATCAAGACAGTTGAATAAATTGAAATAAATAGACTTGGAGTTACATATTCTCCCAGTAATTGAAATAGTTTCCCCCCAATATATTTATAATAACAATTCTACCTTTATGAAACCTAGTCTAGCTACAGAAAGGAAAGCATAGAATTACCATTTTGATAACATATTTGGAAAATACAATTGGGGCTAAATATGTTGATAAGGGCACCTGAAAGTTGTCCTTGCCTTTAACCATTCCATGTTAAACTTTATCGCTTGGTAAAGATGCCTGATTAGCCTGCATTGATGTGCAAATATTTACTTTGAATTTGGTCATTTCTACATAGAAGTACCCAAACACTAGATCCTTCTGTCTGCTTTACAGGACTTTGAATTTAAGTTATATATAGGACACTGAACTAAAAGGAAGACAAACAAAAAGAAAAGAAAAACAATAGCAGTGTTGATGTTCATCTGAAATGAGAAACTCTAGTTAATTTGATATATAGAATGAGTTTAACAAGGGCCCCCTCAGATATCACCATTATGGTTTTTAGTAATATATAATAGTTTTAACTTTCAGCTCCAAGCTCACTTTTTTTTAAACTTTTTTTCCCCTTTATTTTACAATCAGTCTCTGAGTCATAGTCAGAAAGGGTTACTGTAACATAAAGCTCTCCTGGTTATAGTAGAAAAACCTTCCGAAGTTTATCTGCACATGATGGAGGGAAGAATTAATCTTGAACACTTACAGCCTGCTGTTCTTAAAAGGATTTTCAAAGTATAAAATATCTTATCAGGAAAGTTTGGTTCTCCTTAAAACCATCAATAAGCCCTGGGAAATGCTGCAGTCTGAGGTTGGGAAGGCAAATGCTTTGACTTGATAATGAAGGACACCTGGGAATGATTGGCATTCGCTAACAAAAGAGTCAAATAATTGAGGCATAATGCTAAGAAGGGGTTTAGGGAACAACTTAGTCCAATGCTAATCCTTTGAAAACTTGAAGCGATGTCTATGATTATTTTTTCCCCACAGACAAGCAATCTATAAAAGTGATCAAACTGATCAACCGAGTATGCCATTTCCCTTCTTTATCTCTTTTTATCTCATTCTTTTAAAGCACAGTGAAGCTCCCTCGCCTATCCGTCAGCGTGTTATATAAGCTCTGATGTGCGACCCATGGGCCCACTGCCTGGAGCATTATTATTTCATAAAACATAAACAATAAATGTGTGAGTATAGTCAGTCTGAGGAGATATATGGCTTGAATAATATGAATTTCAAAGGAATATTCTACCTCGGAGTCATTTAAAAATATATGTGTATAGCCACGTTGTTATGGATTAAAAGTCTTCTTTCACAGCTCTTCCAGGAAAACCCAAATGAATGGGCTGAAAATCTGAGCTCCACTTTTAGTAGATGGATATCTACACATTCATAACATATTATCAAAGCAGCGCCTTTGTTGATAGTAAACAGAGATCGTATCAACCTCAGAGTTGGAGCTCACCTTAAGCGGAAGCAAGACTTCCTGGAAGGAATAGCCACCTTGCATTGGGTGTAGAGGGTCTCCTCCTGGTTTAAACTACTTTTTGATCACTAATACTTTAATGGAGGAAACACAGCTTAGGAAGAAATTACTGTTAAAATTTAAGAACTAATTGAGGACATGGAAACTGCAGTCACCCTTTATGTTTAGAGTCCGAATTGCATCTGAACACAAATGATCCCTTGACTAAATAATTAGAATGGTATTACCTTAGGAGACCCTGTCTGAAAGACTTAAATTTCCCACTGCCCATGTTTCTTACCTTGCCTTGACCTGTTAAGTAGTCATTCCTTTCAAGGAATGTTTCAGTGAGTTTGTGTGTAAGAATTCTATTTCTTTCCACTCCACACAAAGCACTTTTTGTAATTTGTGGTTCTAATACTGATGGTTATCCAATTTCTCTATAATGCTAGTAGAAGCATCCTGCTCTTTCACTATTTAGAACTTCACACACACACACAAAAATCTCTTGAACATGGGTCAGCAAACTTATCCTGAAAAGAGCCAGCTTGTAAATATTTTAGGCTTTATAGTCTCTGTGGCAAAACAACTCAAGTCTGTCGTAGTGTGAAAGCAGAGACAATATCTAAATGAATGAATGTGGTCATGTGCCAATAAAACTTTACAGATATCTCTGGTGGGCTGGATTTGGCCTCTAGGCTATAGTTAGCCTGGGCTCTAGAATATGAAACATCTAGGTAATGAGAATCTATTGTTCTAATTTATATCAATAAATTAATACAAACTATTGTTGTCATTCCTTGAAGCTGGAATAATTCTTGATGAAGACTTGACTAACCCATTAAGCTCTCCTGTTAATCCAATCAACCTGCTCACAACTGCATGTTAGATCTTGATGTTTGGTTACAATGTAATGAATGTCCTTCAATCACCAAAACTTTTATTGAACTCATCCAATCATCACATTTTTATAGAGGACCTACTATGGGCTAGACAGGAGAGATTGCAATGCTCTCTATACTGGAACAGAATAAAATCTAATAAACAAAATTATTTAAACTGTGACAAGTGTTTTATAGGAAGAAAACTAAAGTGCTGAGATTGAGAATAATGGTGACAGAGATTGTATTTTATATTGAATGGTTTAGGAAGCTTTAACATCATTTTCTCTATCTGTTATAAATAAAGGCAAAGTAAAATGCTGCCTGCACATAAGATCACTGGCAAGAATGGACTGTTAAATTAGGATATTTTTAAAAGATAACTAATTTCTAGCCAGGCGTGGTGGCATGTGCCTGTAGTCCCAGCTACTTGGGAGGCTGAGGCAGGGAGTTTGAGGTTGCAGTGAGCTGTGACAATGCCACAGCACTCTAGCCCAGGCAACAGAGTGAGACTCTGTCTCAAAAAAAAAAAAAAAAACAAAAAAACCCCCACAAAACTAATTTCCTGAATAGGTAAATGTGACAAAATTCACATAGCACAGAAAATAATGGCAAAAATAAATTTTTTCCCAACATGCTTTCAAATACTCTGTTTCCATGCCTAGAGGAAATACTATTACCAGTGTTTGCATTCAATTTTATATATGGATACATATATATATTTAGCTACTAGAAAATAAGACTTGAAAGAGAGATATGTCAATTTCCTGCTTTTATTGTGCATTCATACATCAGCATATACAAGCTCACTGGTACATTTAGAGCTTTAATGATGGGTACTTTCTATATGTGTAATTATTTGCTATTACACAGTGCTGCAGTAAAAATATTTATATTTACAATTTTGTATGAGATAACTGTGTTAAGATGCAATATTCCATGAGTCTGTCTCACTTTTCTATATACGCTGTAAACAGAGCACTCACCGCTATTCCGGATTACTTTACCAAGGATGTTTTTATAGCAAGCAGCCTTGGAAGATAGAGATGGTGTCTCCCTCTGGAGGTAGTTTTACACACTGGTCAGTGGAAGCTCAGAGTTCCTAAATGCAAGGTTCCTCAGATCTCAAGCAAACCACCCCCCACACACACAGCCCTCCATGTTGTCCCTGGGAACCTTGAAGGGACAAGGGGAAGTGAGGAAAACATGCAGCTTGTGCTGCTACTTCCTATGGCAAGAGTAATACCATTGTTTACCTCTGACCCATGGCAAGAGTAATAACATTGTTTACCTCTGACCCAGGAGTCTCCAAACTCCCGCAAATACTCACGAAACTGTGACAGGCTATTTGTTAGCTCAGAAGTAGGGAAAAACCTCAGATCTTTCCTAGTCTGTATTTATCTGTGGGATAAACCCCTAGAATTGGAATTGTGGAGCCAAATATTAAGTACGTTATAAATACATGTTGATAATTACATTAATATCAAAATAGGTTAATATCATATATTAATATCAACATATATTCCCTTCTAATCTCACTAACAAGTTGTGTTACCTAACTTTTGATATTTGCCAACTTGCTTAGTGAAAATGATATCTGATTGCATTTATAATTTGCATTTCACAATGAGTGAGTCTAAATATTAACTCAAATACTTAGCTGTTTATATATATTTTTCTCTGGAATTTTCTATTTCCGTCCTTTTTCATTTTTCTATTGGTTTTTCTTACTGATTATTTAGATCTCTTTAGGTAATAACAAATTAGGCTTTTGTATCCCACATGTTAAACATTTTTCCTTCCAATTTTCAATTGCCTTTTAAAAGTTTTTCTTATGAATCATTTTTTTTTAATTTTAAGGTAGGCAAATGTATCAGTGTCCTCTCTTATGGCCCCTGAATTTATGTGATATTAAGGCCTTTCCTACTCAAAGATTATGTAAAAAATAAGTTGTGCTGCGTTTTGTACTTTTCTGATTTAATTTTTTACGTTTAAATCTTTGACCTACCTGCAGTGTATTTTTTGAGTAAAGATTAAGATATAGATCCCATCTTATTTCTTTTTCTGGATTGGGGTATTTTTGAAATAATCAACACCATGTTTGAAATCTTAATTGAGATTTGAAACAAAAAAGAATTTCCTCGAGAATAACTTAATCACACACTTGAGATAAACTATTAACTGAATTTACTAAACCGTTAAATTAAACATTTCAACTAATTACCGAGATACTATTCAATTGTAAGATTTGCTCTGGCCACCAGGCCTTCCTCACATGGGGAGGGAATGGGAATGTACTCTTCAGTGAGGTCATTTTCAAGACTGTGGTTTTGATCATCCTTTCTCCCTTTCTTTCCTATTTCCTTCCCTTTCTCCCTCCCTCCCTCCCTCCCCGAATTCCCACCTTCTTTCCTCCTTCCTTCCTTCCTCTCTGTTCCGTGAATCCTACAAATCTCAAAAGTCAGTTCTTATTGTTTATTACAGTGCTGGTACTTACCGTGCATATTTTCATGAACTTCCATTTTTTAACATCTGGGTTACCCCTGTGACTTTCCCTTTTCAGTATTTCAACATATTCTCCAGTACACTGTTTCTTTTCTTGCCTCGGTGTTGGCCAAATGACCACTTTGCATAGTGCTTTGTTTCTGCTGCTTTTCAGAAAACCTAGATCTCCTCTGCTTTCTGGGCTCTTCTTACTCTCCTGGTCCATTCCCTAAAGAACTATTTATTTCTCGCTAAAACTTTCTGAGCCATTTCCTCCAGGCAAAAACCAAACCAAAACAAAACAAAACACAAACCAAAAAAACCCTGCAAATAATCTTAAGCTTTATTTTATCTTACTTTTTAGGAGCTTTGTTTTACTAGTTTGTTGTTATTTTTATTTTTTATCTTTGTATTTGTAACACTACTGCCCTCATCATGTATGGTTATATTTATTTTGCAATCATAGAAGAGACTATGATATTTTTGGCCAAAAGGGAACTGCTATCATATCTGTGGCAAATTTCTTTGTCTCACGCAACTCTATATCAAATAGTCTAATTAAGTAATTTATGCTCTTTACTCAGATTATAGTTGCTTTTTTTTATTTTTCAGAAAATCAATATGACCTTAAGTCTAGAGATTATTTCTGCTACTTTTCCAGCCTGCTGCTCACTTAATGCCTGGGCTGTGTCTCCCATGGTAGATCTTTTTATAACAACTCTTCAACCTATACTGTTCAAATGTGCAGCCCTATTTTAGGATAGATGTGCATTTTCAGTTTCCTTACCTGCAGTTCAACTACCCCATTCTCCATATACCCCTTTCATTCTGCACAGGGCAGAGAAGCTTTTGCCCTGTGGTCACCATTGATTGTGATGATAATTAATCAACCTATGAAATTTGATATTGTTAAAAGTAATTTGCGCATTTCCTTTCAGTTGTTTTATTACATGCGTATCCATAGCAATATTATGAAAAACAAATTAAACAGGGAGTATATGTGCTTACTAAGTGCAAGTCTGTCAAGTGAGTGATGCTTGGCTCAATGGAACTGGCCTATCACCATCAGAGAAAGGAGTGAGCTTCACCAGCTCTGTAGTTTTTGATTATTCTTTATTATTTTTTATTGTTCTGTTCAAAAAGGAGATTTTAATTTTCATGAAGCCCAAATTTGATTTGTTTTTCTTTCATGGCCAGTGTTCAGTGTCATATCTTAGAAATTCTTGCTTAATTTAAAATCACAAATATTTTCTTTTGATTTTTCATTGAGTTTATAGAATTATGTTTTACATTTTGGTATGTGAAGCATTTTGAGTTAAACTTTGTAAATGTTATAGGGTATGGATCCAAGTTATTTTTGAGGGGGAGGGTGCATGTTTAGTAGAGTATTTGGCCTGACTCAAAGAGAAATCTGGCCTTTGCCCTTGACTTGTAGAAGGTAATCTTAGTCATTCGTGACAGGAGCATCTTTTTTTTAGGGTGAGTGGTGGCCATGTTAGAACTTAGCATCAGCAGGCCACACTGGGATAGTTTTAGGGTAGGAGCTGGTCATGCCAGAAAGACCCATAATGTGACTTAAGATGAGGGGTCTTTGGGTCATGTGGTATCAATTGACCTGAAGAACAAGTTTAATCACAAGGGCAATCAATCAACCAATCATAATTATATGATATTTCTTTTTCAGTTTTTTAATATGGTAAATTATATTATTTGATTTTTGAATGTTAAACTAACCTTGGATTCCTGGGATACATACCACTCTGCCATGAGATATTATTTTTATATATATTGTAGTTTGATTTACTAAAATATTGTCTATAATTTTTACATCTGTGTTCATAAAGGGTATTAGATGAAATTATTGTTTCTTGTAATGTCTTTGTTTGATTTTGGTATCAGGGTAATGTACTGATGACATGCATTAGAAAGTAGTAACTCATCTTCAAATTTCTGAAGGAGTTTATGTGAAATTGAGAATGATTTTTATTAAATGTTTGGTATATTTCATCAGTGAAGGCTTAAGTCTTATATGCCTGGAATGATCTTTACATGAAGGTTTTAACTATAAACACAAACACAAAATTATTGTCATAATAGTGTTTAGCTTACCTGCTTCTTCTTGGATGAGTTTGGTACTTTGTACAGTTCAAGGACTATATCCATTTCATTTATATTGTGGTTAGAAAACTATAACCCACAAGACAAATCCATCATGTGACCTTGTCAACTAGGAACATACACACACACACACACACACACACACACACGTATGTGTATTTTCATATTTTTAAAGATTTGGCAAAAAACCAAAGACAAATATGAAACAAAGACTGTATGTAGCCTGCAAAGTCTGAAATATTTATTAACAGCATTGATCCTTAAATAAGTTGACCCCTGATAAAAATTGTTGAATTTATTGGCATTGATATATTAATTATATTCCTTTATTATTTTAATGTATATAGAATCAGTACTTAAGCTATTTCTCCTAATCCTGACATTGGTAATTAGTTAATTAGTGTCATTTTTCTTTTTTTCCTGATCACTCTGGCTAAAGTTCTATGCATTTTTTGATCGTCTTAAAGAACCACTTTTTGGTTTCAATGACTTTTCTATATATGTTTTTTCTGATTTCTATTTTATTGTTTTCTACTTAGATCATTGTTATTTTATTTCTTTTTTGAGGATTAATTTGTTCTTTTTTAGTTTCTTAAGTTAGAAGGCAAGGTAATTTATTTGAGACCTTTCATTTTTTCTAGTAGAGGTGGTTAATGCTACCAATTTCCCTTTAAGACTGCTTTTTGCAGCATTTCAAAAATTTTAATATGCTGTACTTTTATTTTCTTTCAATCCAAATTATTTTATAACTCCCCTTTTAATTTTTTTTCTTTGATTCATGGGTTATATAAAAATATATTACTGTATTTAGTTTTGACATATTTGGGGATTTTTCAGATATCTTTTTAGTACCGATTTCTAATTTAATTTGATAGTGATCAGAGAATTTACTTCGTATGACTAAAATCCTTTTAAGTTTATTGCCCACTATTGAGGCAGGACTCTTCTAGTACTCTGATACCACGCTCAATGCTTCATTAATTATGAGGTTTCAATCTGTCTGAAAAGTACTGGTACTGTTCCCAGCCTGTAAGATGTCCAGAGTGCTCTCCCTGTGCAGTTCCCGTACTCTGCCCTGGAACTCCAGCTGCCTTGGTCTCCCATTCGCTCAGCTCCATCTTTTCAACTTGGGGAGACTTCCATGTCTCAACCGCATTTCCCTTCCCTGTTTCATGGACTGAGAACTCTGAACAGTAAGCCTGAAGACCTCTTGGGCTCACTGTATTTGCTTCCTGTTCCTCAGGGTTCACTGATCTCTGTTGCCTGCTGGCCAGTATCTTGAAAAAAAATTTTTAAATATATCTTTCCAATGTTTTTGTTTCTTTCAGGCTGGAGGGTAAATCTAGTCCGTGTTACTCTATTTTGGCTGGAAGACATCAAAATATTTTTACAAACATAAAAAGTGTGCCATCTTTAACCATGTATGCCATTGTGTCTTCAAAGTAATCAATACTAGATCCTAAGTGTTCTCGGAATAAATTAAATTTCTCATTCATTTTTTCTACACTTTTCCATCCAATTTTATGACTCCAAGTCTTTATTTAGGGTTTATGTAATTCCCTATTCCTTTGGCAAAACCTTCTATGACTTGACCTATCAACATGCATGTATAGAAATGAGAAGCTTATTTTGTGGGAAATGTAGTGGATATCATTGGGAGAGTCTACTTCACCACATTTCTTCTCAAAAATCACCTCTCTACTTGCAAGGGTGTAGCTCCTTTTTAAAAGATTTTCTCCTCACTGTTCATAACTAGCTGAACCATAGGTATTTGACTCAAAATTAGCTAAATTAATTCTATCCCAGAAATGTGGAATTAGAAGTTACTAGTAGTTAATTATTGTCATTGTGGATTGACTAGCAGGTAGAAAAAGGAAGCTGAGTATGTTAGTATGGAAAGAGAGAAGAAGGAAGAAAAAGGAGAGGAAGAAGAATAGAAGTAGTAGTAAGAGAATGAGGAAGAGGAAGAGGATTAGAGGTGGTGGGGGTGGAGAGAAAGGGAGAGGAGAAGAAGGAGAAAGAATAATTAGAAGAAAGAAGAAGCAGAGAGAGGAGAAAAAGAAGTGTAAGAATAGAGCAGAATAGAATAGATAAAATAGATCAGACAAGAAAAGGAGGGAGAAAGAAGTTAGAGGAAAGAGAGTCCAAGAGAAAAATTAAACAGTTTCCCAGAATCAGAGTTGAGGGTTTGCAGAACACCTTGCTCTTGGCTGTGGCACTTTCCCTGGCTTCCTAGAAATATCCTGCAACCTATATAAAATATTGTCCTTTTTTGCTTAAGGTGAATCCTACTACCTATAGCCAAATAATCCTACCTAATATAATGATCCAAATTAATTATCAAAATATCAAAATGTAGTCACTAAATTCAGAAAAGTCATTATTTAGAAAGATACTTAGTGCCAAGACATAGACTGTATTTATATAATTGCAATAAGAATGAATAGAAGATCATTGAAATTTGAAGTAGCTGAGAAAGACTTAGAAGATAATATGATCCTTAAAATTGAAGAAAGATTTTCTCATGTGAAGATGAACAAGGGGGTCATTTCAGGAATAGAAAATACCATGAGCAGAGGCCTGGACACAGCAAGGAGAGGAAGGAGCACCGCTTAACTGGAACATATATATGGGGATTGTGAGAGATGAACTGGCGTATTTTGTGCAGAAAAAAGAAAGGCTTTAGAATCTGGCATTAGACTCGATGCAGTGGGCACTGTCAAAGGTGGTGTACGTTTTCCCCTACTTGTTTTTAAACAGAAAATGACATGATAAAGCATGCTTCTAGGGAGATTAGTTTGGTAAGAAAGTACAAGATTGATGAAAGAGCCCAGAGCCTAGATGTAAGAGATGGATTAAGAGGCCGTATCAGTAAGAGACTTTGAGCTTTAAGTCACAGAAAAACCTAACTCCAACTGGCTTAGAGAGAGAGAAAGAATATGAATGAATTGAATTTAAAAGAACACCTAACTAAAACATCCACATATAGAGCTGAATTCAGAAAATGACAGCTGAAGTAATGTCATTAGGGCTAAGTTTTCTCTGTCACCTGTCTTACCTTGTGCCGGCCTAAATCCACACGGTCACACTTCTTAGTTCCAGACTCTCCTCCCCGGGTAGAAAGATGCCTTAGGAGCTCCAGCATCAATTTCTCTGATGTTCCTGTCCAGCAGGAAACAACAGACATCTTTCTAGATTCATCCCTCAGTCCTAGGCACCGTTTGTTGGCCAGAGTAGATCATGAGCTCATCCCAGAAGGATTCCTCTGGTCAGGAGGGTACAGCAATTTGATTAGTCACACCTGGGTCATGTATCTGCCCACATGACATAGATAAGTGGAATGTTTAACTTCGATTTTTTGCTCAATGCTAGTTAGTTTATGCCAAGGTCACTTTTCATAATTCCAGTGTTTTGTAACGAGGGAAGCAATACCATTTGTAAGATGGAAATAGTGACTTACTGAGTTTCAGTCACAGCAATATATTTAAAAGCCACAATTTCAGATTAAAGATTTTCCACATGGCTTTATTTGATTACGTATTCCAGAGCACAAACACACTGCATATGACAAATGTCTTCTCGCTGCGAACTTTCACAACATACATAACCCCTTGAAATCAGAAGTTTATAATGGAAATACTGATGCTACCTTAACTCCGCTGAAGTGAACTGTGTTACTGTGATAAGAGGAAAATATATGTTTACCTTTTGAAGACTCATCATTTTTCCAAATCATGATTAGTAGGTGGCAGGACAATATAACACCGAATCGTATGCAAAGATAGCCTGGATTTGAAATATGAATCTTTTGCCAGTGCAAGAGATGAAGATGACAGTTGTAATCTCTTCCGATTCATAATTTACTAAGTTGTAGGCAGGTTAGCAGTGATTGATCATCCCTAGGCTGGGTGTTAGTGATTTAAAAATCATTTTATTGCATTACACAAATGTGAAGTTTAAAAGTTTTAAACTGTCTTTATCTCTACCTTAAGCAACTCTTGGGAACAGGATTAGCTCTGGAAACTAAATGTATACAAAGGCGTGCTTAGTGCAGCATACGTCTCTGCTGTAGCTCGTCACATTGTATATTAAATATGACAGAGTGGATTGTGTACAGTATGAAAATTTTATGTTATTGTGAGGACATGCAACATTTACTACAGCATGAAGTAGGGCAAAGAACTATAGGTTTTGCTACCAAATAGTGAAATGAAATTTGTCATTGCTTCTGTGGTTTTGAGGCAGGAAGGCTGCACTTATTCTCTGCAATGAGACTAATATTATGGTTTTATCATCACAAGGGGTGTTTTCCATTCAGAGCCATCCAGGAAAGGCATGTGAAGACAATGGAACAATGTAGATGAAGGAGTTCTCAATTCTGGCTTTGTGTAGGCTGCAGATCTTTTTGTCACCTAGAGAAATCATTGCAAATGGTGTGGTTTAGGACACAGCAGAAGGAGTGTCCTTAGAAAATCACAGGATCTCTTCTTTCACCTTGGTTGTCTCTCTTTCTTACCATTTCTCTGATTCTCTTGCAACAGAAATTCTCTCTTGAGTGTTATTGTGTGATGGATCAGAGAGTTGAATAGGCTTAGCTTAGCACCTCTCACTCTGAAAGCGTACCTGAGGGATGTTGCCACTTACTGGAGATGCTCCTCCTCAAACCTCCACCTTTCCATAGAGTCTGGCGGAAAGTAAATGAAAACAGGAAATAAAGATCAATTAGCCACAGAAACTTACAAACTGTTATTATCCTCATGATATTTTCTCCATTGCATGGGAATCAATTCCTGTCCAAGACCATGTCTGACTCAGCAAAACGGAAATTTTCACAATGATTCATGTGCTTCAAAAATACAATTTTTAGGGCTCGGTGGTGGTGTGTGCCCGTCATCCTAGCTACCTGGGCGGCTGAGGTTGGAAGATGGTTTACAGCAGGAGCTGGAGGCCTGCTGTGTGCTGTGCTGTGCTGTGATTGCCCCTGTGAATACTGCTCTCTAGGCTGGGCAATAGAGCAAAATCCTCTCTCTAAAAAAAAATGAAATTTTTATGTAAGGCTGGTTCCTTCTTGGTTTGACAAATGTAGGAATAGAGATTAAGAGACATTACTAAGGGTATATTAAAGATCAGATTTTATAGGGGATGCTTAACAAAGCAAGAGACAGCAAAAAGGGGCTGCCAACCACCCCTACCCACCCCCCATTCTTTTATCTACTGCAAAGAGGTTCATGACAAGATAATTGTGCTCTGCAGGGCAGGCTATGGAGTAAGTCCCACGGAAGGAAACATGACCTCCTTTTGTTTTCCCTTCTGTTAGGGCACGCATGAGAGGTCCAGGGTCAGTGGGGGAAAATAGATTATTTTGGGTGTCAGGCAGCCTACATTTAGGTAGCCATGGGTATGAGGTCGCTGGGAAAGTTTTCATTTCTCTCTGCTGAGAGAGAAGCTACCTACTAGCTTCTGGGTGTGCAGCTGGGAGAAAATTCAGGAGCTGATGAAATGTTCAGGCAACCCAGAGAGAGCATTTAAAGGTGTTTCAAGACAATCCTTTTTTTCATACCACAACAATGAATTCATAATTGCCTCCCTACTGTCATCCTCCCAACACAAGTTGTTCCTCACGTATGTTAACACTAGTGGGTAGGAGAAAGTAGAAGAAAGTCCCCATATACAGTAATCTTATCTCATCTATTAACTTCTACATAGATCAATGTAAGACACTTTGACATCTCCACACTTAATTTAAAAATCCCTAAATTCTATGTTTGGTTTGTATCTGAGACTGCAAAAGCAAGCAGTCTTCACTATTCTTAACATACTACTGTTCACAAGGTTACTATAATTGAGACCTAACACTGGAGTTATAGTTCCTTTTATATTGTTTCTTGTTTTTTAAACAAAAGAACTCTAATTCACCTTGTTAGAATGGCACAAAGGAAAGCGATTATACAAATATATGCACATTTGCAGCCATTCTGCCTTTAAGAGCTCAGGCAGAGCTCTTGTCTTTTTCCAGTGTTTTAGACTATCTCAGGGTAATTAGGTTGTTTTGTTGTGTTACTAGGCTCTAGGTGGAATAGTCTGTGCAGTCAATAAAATAAAAAAAAAAAACTTATCTGCTTCCTAGTATTCAAAATTTTAAATACAATTTCATGACTATTAATATTAGTTATTATATAAACAATCTTTATTAAGTGCTTACTGTGTGCCACAATCTTTTCAAAATTTATTTGCCTTATTTTATATATTTCAAACAACCTATGTTATCCCAAACTTAGAAATGAGTAAACTGAGGCATAGATAAAGTAACTTGTTTAAGGTAATCAGCTAGCAAGTAGCTGAGCAGGAACTATGTGTCACATTTTGCCTAATAGATACGCTAAACACACACACACACATACACACCACACACACAGCCTGCTACTACTACTGGTAAAGATTTGGTGTTGTTATAATGGATATACTCTTAATTTGGTGAGAATCTCTTTCATTATGCAACTCTGCAAGTTGTCGGATTAATTTTACACATCAATTAATTTGTTTGTAATTTCATCTCTTGTTTGTAGCACCTTATTAATTAAATGTAATCAGCCTTAAAATCCCAGCCCCCCCAACTCTACAAATTTATTGGGTAGATTTTCTTTCTTCTCATTTATCACATATTTATACTAAATATTTTTCCACTGTCTAATATATTTTTCTAAATATTTTTCCACTGTCACCATTTTCCATCTTTCCACAATAGTTTCTTCATCAATCTCATAGCCTCCTATAATAATTTCTAGTCACTTATCCCTGGTTCCAAAACTAATGCCATATATTTTGCTTTTGTTGGTACAAGTTTTGCATTATTTAAACATTGCTACAATGATGATGTTTAGCATAGCAGCCCAGAATTCAGTGGAATGCTTAGATCCTCACACATGGTTGGGATGGCTGTGGATAGCTGATCCAGGTTGCAATTGCCTGGGGTTGGCTCTAGATATAGGTTATGTCCAAGTTTCTTATCCTTCCTTGATAAACAAACTGGCTAGATATCTTTCTCCAGAATGATAAGAGAAGAATAAGAGCCATGGTCAATCATAGAGGCACATTCCAAGGTGCTATTGTGTCATATCTACTCATATTCCATTGGTCAAAGAAATAGCCATATGGCTATTCCCAGAGTTTAATGGATAGAGAAGTAAAATTCACCCATCATGGAAAAATACCAGGCGTGTGGATACATAGCAACACTACAGGAGACCGAAGAATTATAGCCAATATTTAACTCTCCATAGTGAGATTTTACCAATATTTCAAAGGTTGATGAAGTAGATATGACAACTAATAACTCTCATGATGGTCACTGTCATTTTATAACAAAAATTACTTCCACAACTCTTTTGAGTATTCAATTTAGAAACTACAAACTGTGGTGTACAAACTAGTAAAACTTATATATCATCTGGTGAATTGAGGGTAGAACATACAGATATAAAATGATAAATTATAACAAAATAAATATTTTATTTTAAAAATGTATTGTTTTGACTTTTGATACAATTTCTGGGATCTAGAGCAGTGTATAGAACACAGAATACTCTTAAGAAGGCTTTACTAACTTAAATGTTAACTAAATGTCCTTTATGACTTATTTTGAATTGATAAGCATAATTTATAATTGCAAGGATATGGAATCAACCTAAGTGCCCATCAACTGATGAGTGGATAAAGAAAATGTATACCCACACACATGCACACATACACACACACATACATACACACACACACACACACACACACACCCATGGAATACTACTCAGCCATAAAAAAGAATGAAATGATGTCTTTTGCAGTGACTTGGATGGAACTGGAGTCCATTATCCTAAGTGAAGTATCTCAGGAGTGGAAAACCAAACACTGCATGTTCTCACTTGTAAGTGGGAGCTAAGCGAGGGACTGGATGCTATACATAGTGGTATAATGGGAATTGGAAACTCAGAAGAGGGAATGTCAGAGGCCGGTGAGGGATGAAAAATGGCCTGTTGGGTACAATGTACACTATTCAGGTGATGAGTACACTGAAAGCCCTGACTTCACCATTATACAATTCATCCATGTAACAAAAAGTAACTTGTACCCCCTAAATCTATTGAAATATTTTTCTTAAAAAAATCAAACAAACCTCATATAGGAATTACTCACTCTTTTCTTTTTAATGTGAAAATTATACCTTTGCAAGGTAAATTAAATGCAAACCATATAAAATGTCAAATTTTCTACCCCAAGTTCTACTTACGTGTTACTGTCACCTTCTACCACTTGCTGTACTTTCACATATTGGATTGGATTTTTAAGCATTTATAAAGACTTGTGCACAAAATGCAGGCATTGTTTTTAAACATTCTTCCTACAGAGTTGATGTGAAATAAAATGCCCCTTCGTCAAAAATCTCCTAAAACTTTCCAACCTGTCTGTCCTTCTCTCTGCCTGAATGGTTGTAGTATTTGCTTTTTACTGCTAGAGGCTGTGGTTGGTAACTTACCCATAGTTAAGATGGGACTCTTGGGTTCTTAAATCCTATGCCTCTAATTAATAACTGTCCTGTATTAAAACTAAGATGTTCATTCCACTGAAAAGGTAAAAGCTGATGTTGGAGAGCCATGTATAACTAATCCTTTGGTGTACTCCCTGTCTTGTTAGGATCATACCGCGACTCCCTAGCTGCAGGCTCAAAATAAATCCAAATCTGGTCTTGTTCTTGTTCAGGGACTTTCTAATTCAGATAGCTCTTTCACTGTGGTTTGCATTCTTTCAGCTATCTAACCTAAAATTCTGACTAATAATATTATAAAGTATTTTTCTTCTCAGTTTAGTGAGGTCTAGGAAGAATTCAGCTACTTTCTATGTCCATATGTCAATCCTGTCCTTGCTTCCTCACGAAGAACAGTACAGTTGGAAAAGACAGACACCAGGAAATCCCAGCAAGGTCACTGGCCTTCCGAGGTATCACTTTCTTGAGTTTCCAGCTAAGCGGGGATGTGGGGATGATGGGCCTGAGGTTGCTGCAGGTGAATAGGGCCCACATTTGGGAAAGCGAACTGGGTAGACAGCAAGAAACAAATACTGAGAACAAACTAGAACCCTCTGGCACTCCTGTTTCTCCCACTGCCTCTAACCGTAGCAAGAGCTTCATGGCTGCAGCTTCACTTTCACTTTGCAAGTGCCTGGCAGCTTCAGTTTTGTCCATCTCAAAGTTGCAACCCCACAGAGGACGGGATTCTGGGAAATTTAGTTTCCAATGTAACCAAGTTAACAGTGGAACAATGCTTTACCATTAGCATAAACAGAGATATCTAGGATAAGCGTTCAACACATGAGCAAAATAGAAGAGGCGATGATAGCCCTTCTGCTAGTCGTTGCAAAATATCCACAAAAAAGCAAAGCAGAATGATGGAAAATATTGTTTAGCATAATATAGTCTATATTCATAGGAGAGACCTTCTAATGAGATGTTACCCACACTTCTAGAAAAAGTTGGTGGTGAACATGACAAAAATGAGGGAAAAATGCTGTACTTCCCCCCATTTCCTTTAGAATGTAAATTAGATATAAGGAAATTTAACTACTATATTATTATTATTGAATCATTTAACATAGGATATGATTAATATATGCTATTTTGATACTTTGTCTAAAATGTTTCTAAACTTTATTTTATTTTTATTTTTGCTTTTGTTTTCACTTTTTACTTTTTTACTTTTCTGATCTGATCAGGCTCTGCATCTGTGACTTTTGTTTGAGTTCCCTACCAGGCCTTTTCCCAGTTCCTTGAGAGCAGGCCCAGATGTTAAGCTGGATATCTTTAGTGCATGACTTGTTGGCTGGCAGATAAAGGACCTTTATTTAATGCATATTTTATTAATGAAATAGTAATGGGTAAATGTCAGTATATTTTAATTGTTCAACCCTCAATTCTTATACGTAATATGTGACTGTAATACATAATATGTGACTCTATGAAAGTTAATAGATTATATTTATGAGTGACTAAAGATGTGGATAAGCATCTAAGACTTAAGGCAGAACCTGATTTTAATAAATTCATTAATTAGGAATAATTTACACTATTAACAACATGGATTCCAATACCATCATATCTGCTCAACCAACCATTCCATGTTATATAGCAGCACTTCTTTTTTTCTGGGATGAAATAGAAATTGTTCTAAAGTATGAGAAAATTAGAACAAGATAATTCAAATATTAAGCTAAGTAAATATTTAAGGAAAAGTCACATTTTGAAGCTTTCAGGAAAAACTTTATAAAATTTAATAAAACATAGAGTTTTAACAAGGCTTGCTTTTTAAATTAATTGACTCCAGATATGACCGGCTTGTACGACAGAATATTTAAATGAGGACATTCTAGTTGCAAGTGAAATTCCAGAGTTTGCAATGTCTAAGTATTTCAGTTTGACAGGTGGAAGAAAGAAATGCTATTTTTACATGCAACATAGAGCTTTTCACACAATCAGATAAATAATCCCCACAAATCCTTCCTGAAAACGCCAAACAAATTGGAGGGACATACTATATGATAAATACAATAAACATAGAAGCAATTTCAACTGCATAACATTTGCTAAAACTATTGTATTCAGAAAGGTTTAAGAAGTTGCAAAGAAAAATGTAGAAATAAACCTCAATCCAATTCAGTTAACAGTTAGAAAAATCATATAAATTACATTTTTAAAACTATTCACAGAAAAACAATTAAATAGATGGATGCAGTAATGCATGACTATTAAATTTTCCATATCCATAGAGGTATTGGGCATGCCATATTATGATAAAAATCAGATTAGAAGTCAAAGAAATTTTTATTTTAAAAATGAGAAAAATAACTTGCATTATGTAATCGCCTTTTCCAGTTTTTGGCCTCCTGCCTTCTTTCTGCCATGCTCTAGTAAACTGCATTTTAGAAAAGGGCATAGTATTATAGCATTTCACAATATAACAAGATTACATATTTGTAGAATGCTAACCATGGCATACTTCTCAACTATTGCCTGTAATGAGCTACATTCTTCTTTGAAATCTTTAGTGTGTATTTTTCCTATTAGTGAAACCACAAACTAAAATCTCATGGACAAATATATATATGATTGACATTTCCTTTGTGCAAGTAGAAGCTACGAAATTAGAACCAGAACAGAAGTTAATAATAAATAGAGTATATTTATAAGACATTTGGATAATGTTTGAGAAATTTAGTATTAAATTTTGGTTAGAACAATCTTAGGTTGATGATGCTTTCTCATTGACTTTAGATGTAAATCTGATACATCAAAATCAAAATTTGATCAACTACGATCATCGTAGCAAGTAGAATGAATTTATGAAAATTGTCCTGGGATTTAAGAATATTAAATTCAAATGAAAAGGTAGGAACAACGTTGAAAATGTTGATTTGTTGCCTTATTTTTTTAGTTAACATATCACAAACAGTACTTAATATAAGTAAAGAGTATGAAGGAATTAGTAAATTCTTCCTGTGCTTGAGAAAATAATAAATTAATCCTAATTCAGTGATTTCAGATTTAAACTAAAAGCCATGCATTTTCAAATCTAATTTAAAGTGATCACCAAAGATTTTTAAGTAACATTAACTTCCTTTCTTTTTATATCTCTGTCTTGTTCAAATTTAAATGTTCTACATGTGTGATGGTTAATTTTATGCATTAACGTGGCGAGGCTGTGGTACCCAGACATTTGGTCAAACAGTGTTCCAGATGTTTCTGTGAAGGTATTTTTATGTGAGATTAATATTTATTATTATTGGTAGACTTTGAGTAAAGTAGATAAACCCTCCATGATGTGGTGGGCCTCACCCAATCAGTTGATGGCCTTAAGACAAAATGATTGACCTCCTGGAAAGAAGAGGGAACTCTGCCTGCAAACTACCTTTGGACTCAAACAGTAACTCTTCCCTGGGTCTCCAGAGTCTCAGCCTACTTTTCACACTTCGAACTTACCCAGTCTCCACAATTACATAACTCCATTCCCATATATAGATCTCTCTATGTAGACAAAGTCTGTTGGTTTTGTTTCTCTGGAGAACCCTAACCAATACAGTATTCTTTTGAGATATCATGGTTGTATTCTGGAGATTTTACTTCGCTGTTTTACTGAAGTCACCATGAAAAGTTGTAGGCAGTTTGATAGAAGAAATAAGACCTAGTGTTTGATAGATCATTAGGGTGACTATTATGTACCATAATCTATTGTATATTTCAAAATACCTAGAAGAGAATAATTTGAATCATTCTTGCATCAGAAAAGACAAATATTTAAGGTGATGGATAGCTCAATTACACTGATTTGATCTTTACAAATTCCAGGACTGTATTAAATTATCACATGTACTCTGAAAATATGTACATCTATTATATATCAATAAAAATGTTTTTAAAAAGTCAGAGGCAGGTTGATGTTACTTTTACTATGATTAGTTTCATTTCTTGAAAAAAAAGTGGGCTAGAATTTTACATCTGAGTGATTTGTGATAATTTGCAGTTTTATTATGGAACTATGTTTTCTTCTTCTATGGATGAATAATAGCATTTGATAAGGTTGGTCTACATGGAAGCAGGTAGGAATTATCTATGATAAGAGCATACTTTGATGGTTTTAGATCCTTTAATCTTATTTCTAAATCACCATAATGCTAAAAATAAAGGCTTAATTTAAATAGAATTTTAACTGTGTATTGAAGAAATAAATTGGATTATTTTATAACTAGAAATGTGAGTTTTATTTGCTTTTATTCTTGTAAATTGTACTTAGTTTTAGGAGAAAAATGTGATATAATTCATTTATTCTTAAACTCTGTCAGGTTTAAAACTACACTGTTAATTTGTCCCACTTAGAAGGAAACAACAATCATTCTTTTTCAGCATAAGTTCCACCACGTTGGGAAGATCAAAGTTTTTCTGGGAGGCACATCCTAGAACAAAAAACCCCTAAAACCACACTTTCCACCTGTTCCTACTTGCTCTTTCACCAAAACTTCACCCGAATGAAAAGGATGAACAACAATTGCTTTTGATCACTCATCAAAAAAGGACATCACAAGTAAATTAATAATTTCTATCTGAAACAAAATATTGTCATTTGCATATATAACCCATGGTGACTATTAAATATTCTCTTTTATTAGCTTAGGTGTCCTTGATCTACTTCTTGCATTACCCTGTATATTTTACATATTTGCTATTATGCAAATAACAAAAAAAGGACAAAACTTGAAAATCTCAAAAGAGAAATAATCTTTTCAATCAACACATACTGAGCGCCTGCTATGTAACTAACACAAAATGCAGAGTTAATTCATCAAATATTTTCATCAACTAATTCTATTAATACATTGTCAGACTATCCATGTACAATCCAAAAATTTGCTTTCAGAGAATCAAGGAAACAACTCACCTATCTGTCTAGAAAGATAGTCCAGCCATACGTTAGCTCTTTTGCCTACTAAAAATAGTTATTTTATAGCCTATTATGTTTCCAGCCACATACTCAAATCAAAATACTCTTTCATCCTATTTTCCTTTCACAAAACAAATCATCAAGTGCTATTATTGCAAAATTGCCATATCATTTTGAACAATATCAAAATTTGACATGACTGGCTTGTAGAGTGTTTGAATAGTACTATAGTAAGTAGCTATTTCTCTTGCTTTAGGTCGAATTATAAAGTGGTCCTGCAGGGAATTGAGTTTGATATAGATGATCTCTATTAAGCCTTCCAAACTGAAGAGTCTACTTCTGGGGTGGAAAAATCTTCATCATGTAAAAATGAATAGCAGGCAAAATCTTCATGATATGAATGACGCCATGACCAGGAGTTTCAGGAAGAGCTGACCTTGCTTTGTCACAAAAGGATCACCAATGGTTTTGAAACAGTAGCTCTTTGTTTGGTGCATGCCCCTAAAAACATTACAGGTAGGCCTATTAGTTATCATGGTCCAATCAATGACTTAAATCTGACAAATAATCTCAATAATTCTTCCTCTTGTATACGGAGGGAGACATTACAGAGAATGCAATAGATGTGGCTATTTAAATATAAATTAATTGAAATTAACAAAAATCAAAAGTTCAGTTCCACAGTCAGCAAACCACATTCCAAGTGTTCAACAGCCACATGAATAGTGGCTACCCTTTCGAGCAGTGCAGAATACAACATTTCTCTGACCCCACATATTTAAAAAATAATAACAGCAATTCACATTTATGTAATATTTGATATTTCAATGTTGTTTCTCATATATTACCCACTTACTATAAAACTGATGTGAATAGAAAGTTTAGAAGTTTTATTTTGCTCTCTCAAACCTGAAGTTCAAGGAAATAAATTCTATGGCCAGTAGAAGGCAGAACTGGGAATTGAGCTTAAGTCGTCCGATTACAAATCAGAAGTGGTCAGTACCTCCTGACTGTATTGCATCCCTAGAACTATAAACTAGAGTAATAGGAAAAAAATATCCTACCCATTTTTGGGGGGTAAGCATCAACATAGCATAATTTATATACAGTTTCAAGACGTTTATTTTGAAAAACAAATGTGTGTGTAAGATATATATAAGTAATTAATCAGTATTAATTTTTTATTGTCATATCTTGTATGTTGACAATACTTAGCTGATACCAATTCTCTTTTAGACCTCATGTCCAACATAAAATATTTACCCTTTTGTCCAAAAGAGAAGTGAAAACCAAAAAATTTTATCACAGATTTTACCATACAATTTGTTCTTTATTTATGCCACAATTACTGTACATGGATTAATAATTATAATTTCTGAACCTAATAATTTATGCATTAATATTTTGTCCCTGTCATGTCTTTAATTTTTGCAATTAATTGTTTTAATAACGGAAAGGTTAATTGCACTATTCATCAGAATTGCTTGCTGTGAAATGGTAGACAAATAAGAACCTTACAGATAAAGGGCATACTTACTAATCAAGCCTGTCATTTCTTTAGAAAGTAAACTTGCTGCGACAGCCTAATAGATTTATTTAATTTGCAAAATCTTGGGGTTCATAGAAGTCTGGTAAACAAATGGAGTTGTAATAAGCTATCAAATTTATTATATTTTTATACCCAAAGATATCCAGGGATGTATGCATTTATCTATGTGTAAGTCTATGTGTATGCATGTGTGTGTATACTAAACACACATATACACAAGTGTACACTCATGTATCAAACTGTAACCTAGAAAACAAAGATTTCGTTCTAATTGCATAATTAGATGCCTTTTCTCTTAAAATCATTAGTTCATGGTATAATAAATAATATTATAAAATTCTTATAATAGATATAAAGCTAGTAACCAATACTGTTATGAACATTCCACTAGATATTTGGAATTTTCTAAAAGAATGATGATGATAATTACAGGCAATTCAACATATCTCTCAACCCTGGAAAAGTACAAGCAGATATCATGAGGTAGTACAATTTTTAAACCTTTAAAACAGTGATTCACAAAATTCTGTCCGGGGCCAACTGTCAAAAACCTGCATTTAGAAATTATCTTTGGGGCCAGTACAGAAGCCTAGAATAATAGTGTCCCAAATAAGGTAGGAATTTAGTTTTCTTTCACAAAACTTCAAGTCCAGAAGTTGGTAACAATGAGTAACTGAATTGCAAACTTGTGCTCTAGTATCCTCATCATTATATATATTTACACACACACACACACACACACACATACAATTTCCACAAGTATGGCGTATACATGTTGTTCTCCAAAAGGGACCACCTAAAAGTCTCATTTACTTGCTACGTCTTTCACAAAGTTCAGGACATAACTGTGATAGGTGATCTTCCCTAAAAATATTGGATATTACACCTCATAGTCTAATGATCTATCAAGGGTAGTACCCAACCAATGCAGATACAATGGTGGAAAAGAAACATAATAGAAAAATAAAAATGCCCATCTGGGATATAGAAAACACTAAGCAATCATGGTTCTTAGAAATGATCAAATCTGAATGAGCACATTAGTGTATATTACCTGCTCTAAAAAAAAATTCCTTAGTGCATCTTGCAGTCTTAGTTCTGCCCTCAGCAAGACTCTTGTCTCTGATCTTCCATGGCTAGATTTAAGCCTTGAAGAGGAAGGTATTGCTGGGGATAGCATGGCCCTTTCTTGTTGATACAGGTCTAGAGTCAAGGATTGTTTTTTACAGGTTCATATTAACCAGGTTTGTATTGTCTTTTTCTCATTCTCTTTTCTCCTTTACCATAAATTTCATTCCAAAAGCCCAATAGATTTCTATTCTGTTTGCTTCCAGTTAATTCCTTGGTTGAATACCCACAACCAAAAACTTACTTTTACATAGTTTTAAGCCTGGGAACTCTTGTCATTTATGTCTTATTCTATAAGCTCTGTTTTAATCACCATGATCAGTCTTTTACTTTCTGTTTCCTGAGCATCAGCCATTATGTCAAGAGCTTCAATCTTAAGCTTCTTTTTTAAACCATTGACCCTGAAAACATGGCTTGAGTCGAGGACAACAGCTTATTCCTGTCCTTGCTAGAAGGCTGAACACCTGCTTTATCTCCAACTAAAGCTGTAGTTTTAAAGCCACTACATACCACCATTTCAATTTGGAGTCCTGAAGCAGTTGGTTTTTCAGTCTGGTAAGGTTCCTATTTATAACTCATTTAGTCAACATAGACTTCAGGACAAGGAAAAACAGCAGAATTTCCTTCCATCTCTGCTTTCAAAATGGTTTGCTCTAGTCTGAGTTTATCTTTGTTTTACAGAACTTTGCTAAAAGTGGCAAGAAGGGAGCCAGTAAATGTCAACATAATCCTTGCCATTTAGCTCTGTGGTCCAGCTGGTTTCACTTTTTAAATCATTTATGGAATAACCACATCTCACGAAGGCGATCTTTACCTTTCTTTAGAGAGAGCGCTGTGTAATGCCATTTTGACGAAAGATTCTTTGCTTGTTAACATGGGTTTTGCCCTTTCCTTCAGAGGCGTTACTCATATAAATGGCCCAATATATGGGACAGAGAAGCATGTGTTTTATTCATGCCACAGGAAAAGCTAGTTGCATTACAAAAGTCGCTGCACTAGCTCACAGTGGGTAAATTCCTTAATTTGAAGGAGTGTTGGTGCCAGTTCTAAATAGGAAAGTTTGATTGGCTATGGGAAAAGGAGGGACTACTCACGACTTCATACCACTCATAGACAGGATATCCTTTGAATTCTCCCATTCACTTGATCAATCACTCAGTAGTCACTACACCTGTCAGGTACTTTACTAGGATTTCAGAAGACAAGTATGAAACAAGATTAATGCAATCTTTGCTCTCTGAAACCTTAAAATGTAGCATGATAGGTAGACACAATTTCAATTTGAAAAAGAAATTCATGTTGTTATAAGAGATTTGGGAGAAACAAATAGGGCACTAAGATACTAATAATGAATATTTGTTGAATGTTTCTTCTGTTCCAGGGGTACTATTTTAATTGTTTCTCTTTATTAGCTTATTTAGTGACTAACAACAACCCTGTGAGGTACTACTATAACCTCCATTTTACAAATTATGAAACCGAGGCCCAGAAAGGTTAAAGTTGCTCACAACTGCAGAGTAGTTGAGTGCAGGATAGCTGTTAGTCCTATTAGTTTAATGTAGATTCATGTTCTTGATCATGACAATACTCCCTTTCATGACATAACCAGAACTTTTTTGAGAGAGAGATAAGAAAAGTGAAAATTAAACTAAGCTAAGACCTGAAGGATGACAAGGAGTCAGACATGAGAAGAGCAAGAAAAGATTGTTCCAGGCAAATGAAATTCCATGTAGGAGGATCCCAAAATGGAAATGGGTGTAGTGTGTTCAAAACTGAAAATGGCCAGTATGTTTGAAGAATTGTGGACAAATGAGACACATGATGAAAGGATCATACAGAAATTTTAGGCCATGATAAAAATTTAGATTTTATTCCAGGTGCAAAGGGAAGCCCTTGAAGAGTGTTAAAACCCATTTTTATCTGCCAAACATTGCTTTCCTTTCCAAGGTGTTCTGAACTTTTTGGAACACTATGGCGGAATGGTTAAAAATTAGGCAGTCTCTTAAAATTTGGCATCTGGTCATTCAATTCTTAACAGAAAATCAAATCAGCATGATTTTAAGTATTTTCAGGAAAGGCACTTTAGGTTGAAATCTTTTCATTCATACACATCCTTCTTTTGTCTTGCGGCTTCTCGGTGGAATACATAGCCACAAATAGTTCTTGTTTCTTCAATCAGAGAGAAAGAAATGAACAGATGGGAGATCAAAGGAGCAGCTGAGCAGAGAATCTGGCAGAAATATGCAGCAATTTATAGGTGGATGAATGAAAATTTGAGGGACCAGTATAGAAAGAGATTTGATAAAAATGACTTCTAGTTTCCATCTTGTGGATATTGAGATATTCTGTGATCTTTTTTGATAGCTGAGCTTTCTACTAGGTATCTGTCAGAATTCTTTCTTAGCAAGTATCTAAGGTGGTGCTTCTCATGAAGGAGTGAAAGTTTGTTGAAATATACTGCAAGAAAATAAAAAAAAACTAAACAAATAAACAAAGATATATTTTACATACAACATTATCCCACTAGAACTAAGTATGTAGTTTTTATGCATGGGAGCTTATTAGAAAATGTGCTGTTCACCTACTTGCAGATCTAGTAGGGTTCTCTACTGATAACATGATGCAACTAGAGCTTTTAAATGAAAGACATGCTTTAAGAGCAACAGTCTGCTTAGAAGATTGAATCAAGACCTCATTAATCTCTTTCTGTCTGTTATATCGCATCCCTCTTTTCCTTCATTCAATGTTATATGTTATTTTAGGTAGACATGGTCTAGTGTCTTTTGAAGTTAGAAGTTATTTTATGCACATTTCTAGGGCTTACAACACAGAGTGCATACTCAATAATTGTTATGTAAATAGCACAATTGTTTATAAGACAGATAAAATATTATAAACACATTATAGGTACTTCCAGATCTAAAATTCCTTGCTTCTGTAGCCTACCTAAGTATTCCCTATTTATATAGCCTGCGTAAATATCCCCTATTACTTATTAATTGTTTTAATGTGCATGAAAATGAATCAGAGTTTGGGGAAGTAAAATTTATGAATGTGTCATTTCCTACTTGCAGTCTTTCCTCCAAGATCCATTTGAGTCAAGAGATTTTTAAGCAATTCTTCTTTGAATCTTTTTAACATATATTTATTAATGCCCATAATAAAATATTCTCTTTATTCATGTTTATGTTTAAAATTTAGATACTTTAAGAAGGGAACTTCTTCAACCTGATAAAGAACATCTACAAAAAATATGCAGCTAAATAATAATGGTGAGGAACCAGAAGATTTCTCACTAAGTTCAGAGATAAGGCATGGAAGTCCCCTCTCACCATGCCTTTTCAACATTGTACTGGAAATGCTAGCTAATGCAATAAGAAAAAAAAGTAATAAAAAGTATATAGATTGGGTAGAAGCAAATAAATAAAACTTTGTTCATACATGACATGATTGTTTATGAAAAAAAATCTGAAAGCCTGGACAAAAATAAAACAAACAAACAAAATAACTCCTGGAACTAGTAAGTGATTATAGCAAGGTTGTAGGCTACAAGTTTATAATATATGATTGTCAATTGCATTCCTATATACCAGCAATGAACAAATGGAATTTGAAATTAAAAATGCATGATTAGGTATAAATCTAACAAAATTTATACAAGATCTATATGAGAAAAACTATAAAACTTTGATGAAAGGAATCAAAGAATAAGTAAATAAATGGAGAGATATTTCATGTTCACAGAAAGGAAGATTCAATATTGCCAAAATGTCACTTCTTTTTAACTTGATCTATAGATTCAATGCAATCCCAACCAAAATCCTAGCAAGTTATTTCATGGATATTGACAAACTCATTTTATAGTTCATATACAGAGGCAAAAGACAGAATAGCCAACACAATATGGAAGAGAAGAACAAAGTCAGAGTACTGACAGTACCTGCTTTGGGAAAATCCTAGGACGGTGTAGAAAAACCACCCCCCAAACTGAGATGATGCCAACAGACCAAAGAAATGACCCAGACCAATCCAATTTGGCAGGTTAGATGAGTTTATTAGAGGTTACGTATACAGAGCTCTCATTTCTAGTCAAGATAGGAATCCTCCAGGCACTCACTTCTGGGCTGTGGCAGGAGTTCTTTGGAAAGTAAGATCCACACTGCCTGCCTGTTTGTGAAGCCTTAAATTTTTTTCCGGCAAGAGACACAGAGCTCTCTCTCTGCATCGTTGTATAGTTACATACAGCAGAGGTTGAGCATGTACAGTATCTTTCATTAGCCTGGGACTTTAGTATTACAATTAACTAAAAGGTAGTAAGGCAACCAAGGTAGCTTAAAACAGTTCAAACTGGTCTTAAGACTTATGACCATCTACACAAAAGGAGCTACTTAAGAATACACTTTGTGCTTTGTATTTCTTTCAGTTTTTTTGTTTTGATCTATAACTCTAAGTTCAAAAGAGATCTGCATGAGTTCTGTTAAACATGAAAAGCCAATGCTGGGGAAGTTTTATTTTTCCTTCAACTTCCAGACTAACTAGAAAGCTACAGGAATCAAGATAGCATGATATTGGTGAAAAAATAGACAAATAGATCAATGGAATAGGATAGAGTGTCTAGAAATAGGCCCACATAAATATAGTCAACTGATCTTTGACAAAAGAGCAAAGGCAATGCAATGAAGAAAAGATGCACTGTTTTAACAAATGGTGCAAGAACTGGACGTCCATATGCAAAAAAAAAAATGAATCTAAACAAAGACTTTACACCTTTCACAAAAAATATTCAATATACATCATAGATCTAAATATAAAATGCAAAACTCTAAATATTGTGTCTGATAACATAAGAAAGAATCCACATCACTTTGGGTTTGGTGATGACTTTTTAGATATAACACGAAAGACACATTCCATGAAAAAAATAATAGGCTGAATTTTATTAAAATTTAAAACTTCTGTGAAAATTACTGTCATGAGAATGAGAAGACAAACCACAGACTAGGAGAAAATATGTGTAAAAGACATATCTCACAAAGAACTGCTCTCCAAAATATACAAAAAATTCTTAAAACTCAACAATAAGAGAATGAACAACCTGATTAAAAAATGAGTAAAAGATCCGAACAAATACCTCACCAAGAATATATGCAGATGGCAAAGTTCATGAAAAGATATTCAACATCATATTAAGGACTTGCAAATTAAAACAAAAATTTGATACTGCTATACATCTATTAGAATGGTGAAAATTCGTAACACCAAATGCTGGCAAGACAGCAGAACTCTCAGTCATTGTTGATGGAAACACAAAATGGTGCAGCCACTTTGGAAATCAGTTTGGCAGTGTCATTAAACTCAACATACCCTTACCACATGATTTAGCAATCATGCTCCTTTGTGTTTACCCAGATTAGTTCAAAACTTAAGTCCACTCCAAAACCTGCACATAGATGTTGATAGCAGCTTCATGTATAAGTTCCAAAACTTGGAAACAACTAAGATGACTTTCAGTAGGTGAATGGATAAATCTGCAGCACATTTGTACAATGGAATATTATTTGGTGCTAAAAAGAAATGAGTTTTCAAACCATGAAAAAGCATGGAGGAAATTTAAATGCATTTTAGCAGTGAAAGAAGCCAATCTGAAAGGATTCATACTGTATGATTTCAACTATATGACAAAAAGGCAAAACTCTAGAGACAGTAAAATGATCACTGGTTACCAGGGCCTGGAGTAAGGAGAGATGAATAGAACATGGTGTTTTTAGGGCAGTAAAACTATTTTGCTTGATACTATAATGGTGGACACGTATCATTGTTCATTTGTCAAAAAGCATAGAAGGTACAACATCAAGAGTGAACCCCAAGGTAAACTGTGGATTTGGGGTGATAATGATGTGTCAGTGTTGGTTCATAAATTGTAAAAAACACATCACTCTGGTGGAGAGTGTTGATAGTGGAGGAGGCTTTGTGTGCACAGAAGACTTACGGGAACTCTGTTACTTTCTGCCTAATTTTGCTGTGAACCTATAACTACTCTATATAATAAAATCTATTTTAAAAAATAGCACCTTTGAAATACTTTGATCACCTAGAACAGACTCATGTCTTAACTACCTAAGTATCTTGGGGTGAGGATACTGGCATAATCTGTATCTCTCTAGGCAAATTTAGTTATTGTTATGTGATTTATCTACATCATATTTTTATTCGACATAATTTTTATGAGATATAATTTTATCATTTTAAAGAAAGAAACTTTCCATTCCTAAACAAAAATGGTTTTGTTTTATTTCTAAAATCATATATATATATTAACATTATTAAAATGCCTAATAAGTATCTAGCAAGACTATCATATGGATTATCTCCTTTAAAATTTTTATGTAATAAATATATTAGACATTTTTTAAAGCATCCTTAAACAATGCTACATCCTTGCATCCCTGGAATAAAACTACTCAATTGTATTTTATCTATTAATATTTAATATGCTGACTAATTTGATTTGAAAGGACTTTATTTAGGACTGCATCTAAATTACTAAGGTGAAACAGCCTATGATTTTTAGATTTTTTTGTGCAGACCAAGCATCAAACATTTTTATAAAAATACTGTTATATTTTTATATATCTTTATATAGTAAACTGTCATTCTTTTTCTCTGCCTTGAAACATTTACATATACTATAAGAATAATTTACTATTTGACAGTTTCATTGACACTACCTATAAAACTGTTTAGGCCTAAAAAATATTTTTCTGATATTCTACTTTGACAACACTGTCAATTTTCTACATTAGTTTTGTATTTAATTTAAATTGATTTTAGTGATCTTGATCATACTTTCCAAGTCAATCACTTTAGGATTCATTAACATTGACTTGGGCATAACATTTATTTTTATTTTATTCTACAATTCTTATTTTACTTTACTTTTTAAAAAATTGTACTTATGTTTTCTATTTTTAATCAGATTTAAAAATAGTTCTTTTTAAATTTCTCATAGATTTATCACTTTCTTTGAATGATTATTCCTACTTTTCTTATTTTGGTTTTAATGTGCCCATGTGTTTTTTTTTTCTTCTAGAATTAAATTATGTGTTAATCTGAAAGATATTAACACTATGAATTTCCCTCTGAATAAAGCTTTGACCACATTTCATAAGTTTCAACACAGTATTCTCAAGATTTTATTTTCTAAGAATTACCTGTTATTTCATGCTTTTAAAATGTTTTTTATTTAAGTTATTTAAAAAGATTTAATTTATTTTTTGATGTTTCTGAAATTTGTATTAATAATGTTTAGTGCTAATCCATTATGTTCAGAGAATGTATATATCTTTTCCTCTAGTCATTCCTGAATGCTCTACTTTGTTTTGAAAAAAGGAAAAATGGAATTTTAGGATGGCTTACTCTATACATATCTTGTAAAAGAAATTCATCAATTTCTTTCCATCTCATTAAGATTTCTAAAAAGAGCATTAAGCTTTGAAAGGTAGCAAAGTCATTAATTTCAAAACAGGGTTTATTTTGAAATCTCTTGTCTTCTGTTGCCATTGTTTAAGGATGTTGCTTTGTAACAAATTAAGTTCTGTTTTTCTGATGTTTCTTGTCTAAAGTGACATGTGCTTCCTGCTAGTCTTGATATGTTTATTGGAAGTTAGCTCTTGGCCCATTTCTACACAGTCTTGTGACAACTGCTGTAAGAAAAGCCATGCTCTGAATTGTTCTTTTATACTCAAAGGAGAAATTATTTTACGTATTTGGTCTAAGCCTGTGTAAGAGTGATCATTTCTGTCATATTCTGCTTCTGACTTTCATACATACTATGAGGTACATGGCTGTTTCCAATAAAGACCTCTCTGAAATTAATTAATTATCATTTACTATACCTGCTCATTGTTTGAAGTACATAGAACATTCCGTGTTTCAGCAGAAGTAAAAGAAACTATTTCATAATTATTGCTTTAATCTAAAAAAAATCAATATGAGGTGATGATAGTAATTTCTATTTCAGAACAGCATGGAGATTCTTTTTTCAAGACTACAAGGTGAATCAATGTTAATTTGCACCTGAAAACTAAGAATTCTGAGAGCCTGCTTGGTTTCTAGCTAGCTGACCTTCAACCCTACTTTATAAAAAAGCACAAAAAACTTTCTGTTGATTGTCACCAGCTTAGATGTAGACAAATATACAGTTGTCAGTCCATACCACATCTAAAGAACGCTGTTTTAGTAACTATCAAATTGATAATTACAAAGCAAGGATTATTTTTTCATGTTTACAGAGTAGACTCACAGTGGAGGAGGAACATGTGTGGAAATGAAAATGCCACTCAGAAATCATGCTTCAGCAAAGTAGGCCAAGTTAAATGTGGGATTTTAATAGCACACTGCTAATTACGCTTTTCTTTCTGTTTTCCATCACTGTGTACTTACACATCCCATATACAAAATGGAACTTTTTGACATTTCCTAATATTTTAAAGTGATAAACTGAAATTACCCTTTGGAAAGCATAATTTTTAGTAATAAAAAGCTGCTACACTTCTCTACTATAAAGATATGTTTTAAGCAGCAAGCAGACTTTATGTCTTAGCTGTTCTTGTGTATCAGTTAAATTAGAATGCTTTGATATGTTAATTATTTATCATTTTAAATTATGCATCTTCTAAAATCAAAGAAACACATAACCTATAATTTATTATTCATTTAGCATGAAAACTTGTCTTTATGTGGCTGTTTCTCTTCTAGGTACAGAATTTCTGTTTTGATATAAAACTTACCAACATATGGCATCAAGTACTAGATGGAAAAGTTCATTCATTTTAAAAAAATGCACACATAAAATCTCGATCATTTGTTCTCCAGTTTAATTTTACCATTTTATATGTCCTAATGATATTCTAGGCCCATGTCATTAGGGACAAATATATATATTTGACACTAACATTTGAATTTAGTTTATGTGAAATAAATTACTAAGGAATTCAGACAAATGCATAAAATTTATGTCAAGTTCAGGTGAATAGAGGGTTCTCTATAATAAAATAATTAAGTAGCATTTTGTTTACTTCTCATAGACACGATTTTACATTCTTCTCCATTTCCAGTTTGCACTGAAGAGAACCATGAAACTGGAAAATACAAAATACTCTATCTTAGTGCTCTAAGAACAAAGAAATTACATAAATAACCACCTCATTATCTAAACAAATGAGCATGACACACTTAATGTTAATTGTTGATGTATACTTTAGTAAGTGCTCAAAGAAGTGATAAACACATATACAACCAAAAAGTGCCTCCCCAGTTGCAAGATTCATATTATTTAGGAGTACTTATGCAAAGAATAAGCTGAGGAAAAAAAAGAGAAATGATTTTCCTGCATTACAGTTTTTTTGCAATTTTGATTAATGCCATAATAGCAGTTATAACTCTCCTTTATCACACAACACTTCCAGAAGAAAAGAAGGATGGCACGTTTATTGCATGCTTAGTATCCATGAACACCAACTGTTGAACTCCATTTGTATTTCATATTTTTCAGAGCATTTTCACTACAAATTAAACTTAACCCCTTTAAAATAGGGGCTTTCACTCCTCTAATGTGATTATGGCTTTGAATGTGATTCTTAAAGTGTATCTGTACTGAATCTATTTTCAAACCCAAAATAGGATCAAATGATTACAAGTGTGAATGCTTACGAAGAAAATAGAACAGAATATTTAGCATTATAACTAACTGGGCAATCCACCATGATGTATTTATCCATACCAGATACATATTTTTCTTAATGTTTTGAAGATACTAGGCCTGAACTCCAAGGAATCTTTCTAACGTAGAAATTTTATGTACTATGCCAAATAATTTGGAATGAATATATTTGTGTGCGGTAGAGTCTTTGAAAACTTTAAAGCCCGTTTACTACAAGCTCAATAAGTTAAAGGATGTAGTGAGGGTAAATCCCAAGATACAATGGAGAATCTAAGTGTGGTAGACAGTCTGTATGATGGTCCCATATGAGTCCTACCTTCTGGCATCCACACCATGATGTAAACTCTTTCCCATAAGTGTGGACTGGACTTAATGATTCTGTTCTGCTGAACAGAATACTAGAGAAGTGATGGGATGTCACTTCTAAGATCAGGTCATAAAAAGACTGTGGAAATTCAACATGGTGCTCAAACATATCATCATACTCTTTCTCTCTGATGCCTTGCACTAAGAGATGAAAACTTCCATGTTGTAAGCAACCCCATAGAGAGGTCTGAATTTCTGCTCCACAGAAATTGTGAGAATAAAAATGTGATTTTTGTTTTAAGCTGTTAAGCCTTGGGGTAATTTGTTCCATAGCAATAGATAACTAACATTCTAGGCCAAAGGTAGTAGCAAATGCAAAGACAGGGAGGCTGGGACCCTAAAAATCTCATGTAATTCTACAAATAAACCTGCCATCACCTTGATGTCTGTAAGAGTTGAGTGGTCTAATGGTCTTTTATGCTGGTCTGATTCCTGCAGGAATTTTCTGCTACCTTTAATCCATTCATAAAACATTCTGCAAACTATCTTTCCTATAAAATACTTTGAGTGAATGAGTTGGTCAAGTATTAAAAGACCACTGTCAACCTTTTAAAAAAATCCCATAGAAGAGCAGCAATATTTTATTAAACACTTTTACTGTTTGGAAAATCAAGATCTTACCTCCAATATATTCCTGTAAAAAGATTTCCCTGATAAGAATGCTTTAGAAAAGTTACCTTTGCCAAGATTCTATTTCTTCCATCATTTCTTATTACGAGATAATAATCATACCTTATAATCTAGGACAATATTCCCTGCAACATAAATCATTGTAACATTAAAGCTTAATATTTATTGCCTGTTCTATCTTGCTGCTGACAGTCCTATTAATGCTTCGCTTAGCAAGTCAAAAAGCGATACCTCAGTACTGTATAGTACTAGAAAAGATTGAGAAAACTCTTTGTACACAAATCAGCTGAAAGCATAACTTATCTGTTACAGCACAGGAAGATTAAACACATGGCCATAAAAATCCCTGCAATCATGGTAACTGGAGTCGAGGTTGCCTCTATTGCTTTAATAAATCCTTTAAGTATGCTTTCAATCTCTCAACAATTCCTGACAAAGCTTGTGTGCTGTTGTTGTGAATCTGCCTACCTCAGAAGTCCTGATGGTGAATATTTCATGTGGCTTATCACGGCTCGGTGTCCCTTGTCTAGGAGAAGCCAGTGTACTGTTTGCTAGTGCCGCTTAATACCTTATTAGTTGAAGATGGATTTGTACTTTCAGCCTTTAGCCACCTAATTTCCTGTTACAGAAGATAAAAATTTTATTTTTGCAAATGATGAATGAGGTGATTATATTTCACAAATTTTAAGGCCACGGACCATTAACTGAATCACTCTGAGCACTTGTCACTTTACCGTACAAACGCAACATGAAAAGAGAGGGTTGTGTTGTTGTAATACCTGACTGTTGCCACAAAAATCCCTCATAAACTTCATATGAAAACTTTATTTGGGCAGGTGTAAGGCTGAAAGATCACTATAAAAAAATTAGCTGTTTCTGAGAGAAATTAGGTGATTGCTCATATTGAAGTTTGAAGTACTTACTTTCTCTTTATTCTTAGGCTCTGATATATCGGCAGCAAAAAGTTATCACAGACCACATTAGGAGAGTATAAATAGATGAATATTCTTGTTAAATTGTGCATATCTTTTTATTGCAGATTTGTGAGATCAGACAAAATATCAACATTGGAACAATAGGAAGAAATGGACTTATTAGAGTGCTTCTTTTGCTGAGTATTTTAAAAGAGATAATTTGGTATCAGTCTGTTGATCACTGACTCTAGGTTCTATTTTGAGGATTGGGGCTTGATATTTCTCAGTGACAACATAAGATAAATAAAATAATTGCCAGAGCGTCTGTCAGGGAATCCACATTGTGAAAGTCACAACTCTTAGAACATTAACCCCACCACTTCTTAATCCCAGAGTTTTTTCTTGAGGATCCATCCAACCCACATGTGAGGAAAATGGGTTTACACACCTCTAGGCTGATTACAGCAACAACATCAGCTGGAAAATTAAGAAGCTTTTAGTGTCCAAGAAGTTTCTGGATTCTTTAACTTACAAGCCTAGTCCATCTTGTGATCTCATCCAAGGTGGAACTAGTTTACCTTGTTAACACATGGCTTTTCTAACCATAACATTGCTAACTTTATAAGGGCTTTCATGGCCAGAGAAGGATGGAGTACAGGTCTGGTCACCCTTAGGCAAACACTCTGTTCCTTTGCATTCAGCACCGACTGGATGTTGAATCTTCCGAAGGTGGCCCACTGCAGACTCCTCCTATCCATCTCTTCTGTTTTCCTCCATGTCTCACTGACTTAATGCATTTTATTTCTAGACATCAAACCTATTATATTTCTTTGATCTGGTAGATTCCACTTCTGAAAATTACTACCCAAAATATAGAGATCTTAAATTACTTTATGTAACTTGATTTGCTGATTATTAGATATGTTAGGTTTCTTAACAGATGCAGATTTAGGTTAAAATGGCATATCAAGAAAGATTTTATAGAATCCTTATCTTGCCTTCATAGAGTAGGGCAGAACCAATCCAAAGAGCCTTATTGGTTGCTGTTCCTTTTACTATTAAAAAAATAACATTGCAGCCGTTTATTAAAAATCTTGACAAATTTACCTAAGGAATCTATTGCCTGCACTGCGTTTCTCTTCTGGAGGGGTGTAACCCTACTGTGGCAGAGGAAGGGTAGATTAAGGAGATATTTTAAGTTAGCTGTCCAGACTGCTCCAACCCAGCACCAACAATCTTTGGGCTTTTGCCCCCTTCCAGTATTCCATTTCCTCGAGGCAGCAATGTCAACAAGAAGACCAGGCCAAGCAGTGAGGGTTGCACCTTCATAAGATATTACAAATGTTGTCTTGACTGGGAACAGAAAAAGAAGTACAAGGTCTATATTTCTGAAGACATTTTCAACCACTAAGACTTGGAATCACATACTTAAACACAACCAAGCCAATTAAGTAACCACCAGAAACAAAAACAATATCAAAAATCATCCTTCCTTTGTCTGACATTATCTGGGTTTTTTTTTTTTTTTTTTCAGTGCCTCTCATAGGGTGAGAGAACAGTGTCCCTTGTTCTGGGGCTATATAAGGCTCACACTTCTGATTCCTTCAGCTTGTCTCTCTTTACATCCTAGGAGCTTAGTTTTTGCCTATAGTAGAGACCTATTTTTTTATATTTAAAAAATGTTCATTTATATCTAAAATATTATGAGATATATCCTTATATTTAGCTTTCTCACTACCTTTAAACACCCAGAACCAAGTAAGCATTACTTAATATGAGAGCTGAAAAGATTCTGGGAAACTCATAAATGCTCTAAGAACTGCTGAATGGGGCATGTTTCTTTTGCAAATTCAGCAAGGAAGCTTGAAATATATGCCCAGACTTTTCTTTACTAAATAAAATATTGAGATACTTTATAGCATTGAGGGACATACAAAAAAATTGCATCTCTGTATCTCTAGCCAAGTTAAGTTTATAAATTACTTTTATTAATTAATAATTTGTTGAGAGATATATTAAAATCTGCATAGAAACCTAGTCACCTTAGGATCCTTTATGGGGGATGTAGTGACAACATGACATAACTCAATGAAACATGAGGACTTTTGCTTATGAATGGTTTGTTTAGCACTGTTTTAGATTCAGAAGAGAATTAAGTGATATCTCATTCACTGTGCAAAATATTTTCAATGTATTATCTAATTTGGACTTCACAATAATTTGAAAACAAATATGTTTTCCTTCAAAGCCTGTGCTCTAACCATTACTCCATTCTGCCCTCAGGTTTTTTTTTTTTGTTTTTTTTTTTTCAGAGATAGAGTCTTGCTCTGTTGCCCAGCCTGGAGTGCAGTGGTGCAATCATAGCTCACTGAAATCTCAAACTTCTGGTCTCAAGAGATCCTCCTGCCTCAGCCTCCCAAGTAGCTGGGAATATAGATGTGTCCCACCATGCCTAGCTATTTTTATTTGTTTGTTTGTTTTGGTAGAGATGGGGTCTTGCTATTAATACATTGCCCAGGCTACTTTTGCACTCCTTTCCTCAAGTGATCCTTCTGCCTTGTCCTCCCAAAGTGTTGGGACTACTGGCATGAACCACTATTCCAGGCCATCCCTCAATGAATTTTATCTTTTGTTTGCACGTGGCAAAAGATCAATAAATATTATTTAATGAATGAATGAAAGGGAAAAAGATTACATAAAATACAACAATTCTCTTTAGTGTAACTGGATTTTTCCCAGGGTTTTACGACTAGTTAGTAACTATAATATTGAACCTTCTCCTAAAAAATCTAGTTCCCACCACTTCACCTCTAAGTGTGAAAGTGAGTTAGAGTGTTACCAAAAGCTTGGTACCTGTTCCCAAAGTTGAATAAAAAATGAGAACATGTGGGTTGAGGACAAAGGAAAGGAAGATGTATTAATTTGCCAGCAAATGAGGAAGATGACAGCCTCTCATCTTAAAGAAACACCATCCTCCTGCTCAGAGGAGATTAGGCTCTTTTACAGGTACACAGTCGTTTAGTTAACTCCGGGTCTTCATGACCTGTTATGCATGCTGCTACCACAGGCCCCTGGTGGCTCAATTTTTTCTCATCTGATCTAATCCTGTGGTTTTTCCATCATTTGTCTTATGACCATTGAGCAATCCCCTGCAGTGAGAAGAGGAGAATGCACAAACCAGCACAAACAGACTTGCCAGTTAAACTTCCTAGGATTGGTACATTGTTACTGTGAGATTACAGTAGGCCTTTGGCTTAATTAATTTTTAACCCTGTCACAAGAGGAGCATAATGTTCAAGTTCACCAATTATCATGTGCTGGTAAGAAGGAAGGAGAACATCTTTAATTTGGTGGGGTAATATGTTTTTGTAAAAAGAAATTACACATTTTTAGCAAATAACCTTGATTTATCAAATAGGGGGGATTATAGGTTGAAAATGTTTACTATGAAGTTATTGGAGACAAGTCGATTAAATTTCCTTGAGATAAAATTAATAATGCTTAATGGGGTAAGCAGGATAATGCTCCCCCTAAAGATGCCATAACCCCCAGAACCTAGAAATAGATTGTACAAAGCAAAAGGTGTGATTGAATTCAGGAACTTCAGATGGGGAGATTAACCTGGTTTATCTAGGTGGACCCAATGTAATCAGGTACCTTTATATATTAAAGAGGGAAGCAGTAGATTCACAGAAGTTGTGATGATGGAAACAAGCTGGAGTGATGTGAGGGCATAAGCCAAGGAATGCAGAAGTTCCTAGATGCTGGAAAAGGCAGAGAAATGAATTCTCCCTTGGAGCCTCCAGAAGGAACACAACCCTGCCAACACTTTGATTTTAGCCCAGTGAGATCTATTTTGCACTTCTGACATCCAGAACTGTAAGCAAATAAATGTGCAAAGTTTTAAGCCACTAACTTTATGTTAATTTGCTACATTGGTAAGAGGAAATCAATATGCTTCTTATAGAAAAATTAAGCTCTTGCATTTTGTATTTTAACAATAACCAAATCACACATCCAGCCCTCTGCACTCTGTCCTCTTTGAGCAGGAGATGGATGGCAGTTTCGTCACTCTATGAAAGATAATTAAGACTAGAAGGGTAACCAATTCTTTGTGCTTTGTCCAGGACTTTCTTGAATTTAGTACTTTAGAAAGTCCCATATCTTGGACTCTCCTTCCATTCTGGGCAAATCATGACAGTTGGTCACTCTAAACCAGATTGAATTTCTAGGTGAGCAAAGCTATGTCCTCATGAATAAAACCGTGAGGAAACCAGCTGATTTGTTGAGGGTCTGCGATACACTAGGTAGAGAAATTGCGTTTGTCTAATGGATTGCATATTAAAGCATTCAGGAGAAAATTGCATGGGGTCAACATTGCTCTTCAAAATTCCTCAGGAAGGTTCCAGGTTAGAGACAGATGTAATGCCTCTCAGCAAGTCTGACACTGCCAGCTTTTCTCCCAGAGCCGCGACAGATTGCTCTTTTCTCTGGTTAAACCCCAGAAGGAACTAGCTTGCTTTTAAGGACCATGTGGTATCAAAATCACATAAAACTGGTTTGTTGAGTAGTCTCAACTCAGTGGGAGTGCAAACACGAAACAGTTTATTTTTCTACAATCACTGTTTTCAGCTGCAATCTGTCAAAATGTCCTTATTGACATCTCCGGCAGATTCCATTACTTTTCAATCACTCTGGCTATATGAAGCCCACTTCAATGTAAAACGTTTATGCCATCCCATTTAATTATCGTGTCCTCATGCAGTCTCAAGCTAGGAACCTTCCTTCTGCTGAAGGGTTAGAGGGTGGGGAGAGAGAGAGGCATCTTCTGCCTCTGACACCTTCTCCTTCTTTCTCTTCAAGGGCTTTCTGTGCCAATGTGCTGGTGAGATGGGGAAGGAGGCAGAGAGAGACAAATATCTCCATTCATTTGGCTGCCGTGTAGTTGACTTTCTTTTGGTAGTTTCCACTTCTCTGGCTAGAAGGCCTGGCTGCTGAGGTGCCCTTAGAGGGCACGGGAATAGATTCATCTGGGGGCCACCATGGACTTCCCCCTTCTCTCAGCTCCATCAGGAGCACCACATTGTCATCAGGAGTGACCCCCACAGCCTTCTTGCCACTAGAGCTCTTTGACCCAATAGACAGCCACGTGGGGTGAGAAACTCACCGAGTAGGCAGCTTCAGCTCTGCCCCCCTTGTGGGGTCCTCTTGACTCCTGGGAATTATGCACCTTGGATCCCCCAAACAGTGGGAAAACAGGCTAATTTACAGCTTTCCTTTCCCATGCCCTGACATCTTTTTCCAATTCTCTTTTTGCCTGCTCACAGCATCATGGAATTAGTACTACAGGGTTAATGTCTAAGCGGACAGCAAACTTGGAAACCAAATCATGGCACTCTGTTCTTCTCCCCTGCTTCCCTCCAATCTTTAAGAGTGATTTTCATGTAATTCTAATCCTCCTCAGTTTGTTGTGGGAAGAAATGATGTAATCTCTCTCTCAAACACTGTATTCCTAGAGAGACTTTCTCCTCCCTCCTCCCTTCCCCAATCATCTGTTTATACAGATTTGGGCTAAGCTGGTGGTGGGAGTGAGAGTGGGAGGGTTGACTGTGGCCAGAATAGCTATGGTAACTCTTAGTAAACCTGACAGTGGGGTGTAAAATGTAGATCACATCTCTTTGCTCTCGTCATTGGGCGCAAGTCACCAATTACATTCCACACATATCATTACATACTAAGAATTATTCTCAGTTGGACAGAATGTTCACCCTGAGAGACAGTCAGGAGCAAAAGTACTAGAGGGAATACAGACATGTCTCACGCCCCTGCTCACTCAAGGTGTATCCTCACCTGGTGGAATGGGAGGCAGTACTAGTTTCTATTTATACTGTTCTTTTTTGTTCACAGAGTGCAGTTCATGTGAACATGCACATTTAAATTAGTTCAAGTTATGTATGTGTTCAATATAAATGAACTGTAGTGAAAAATAGTCTTGTAAAGACTAGACTGGAAGAGCCTTGAAATGCAGTTTTAAGAGTATGGTAAAAATAAAATTTAAAAAAGTATAAATTATAAGAAACCAGGAGGAATCAACATGACTGTGGGACACCCTAGAAGGACACTTTTAGTTTTTTGAAAAACCAAGAAGAAAGAAATTTGGAAAAAGAGAAATAGAAGGAAAATTTATAGATTAAAAAAGAATTAAGGAACAAATCAACCATTTGCAATTTATGGACTATTTGTGTTTTTTTGTGGGGGTGAGATTCAAATCCAAACAAACTGTAAAACTAAATAAATACATTTATAATGTAATTAGGGAAACTTAACCTCTGGCTTTATGTTTTATAATATTTAAGAATCATTTTGTTAAATTTTTAAAAGGTGAGACAATGGTACTGTGTTTCTATTTTAAAAACATCTCTACTATTTAGAAAAAATCTTAAATGACAAAACGTCTTAGATTTTCTTTAAAATAGTCAGATATGGGAAATGGTTGGAGATGCAGATGAAATAAAATTTACCATGAGTTGTTTTGGGAGTTTATTATACTATTTTTATTTTTGTGCTTGTTTAGAATTTTCTATACTAGAAAGTTATAAGTACACTTTTTATCATGAAAAAACTGATTTCTAAGGATTTTTTCCATTGTAGTTTTCCTAGGCATTGTGATTTTCATGCTGTTGTATAACAGCTAATTCTGACTTTTTGACATGTGGATTTGACATGGCCGTGATTGATCCCAAAAGAAAATCAATAGTTCTTCATTCACAGAATAAACGATCTGAGTACAGAGGAATATTGTGTGGGTAGCTATCATCTGGACCGTTTTCCTCCTTCTCTACCAAAACCGTAGAAACATATACAGTATTGAGATGTTAAGCGTAGAATGCTTAGTAAGCATTGACATATGTTAGAATATCAAGCAAACCATATTCACTTATGTGAGAATTTTTTACATCATTCCACAATTCCTGGAGACTCAAGATAATCATTTTATTTCTGTAAAATGAAGGACGAAATTAGACTTTAAGTATGAATTCAGAAGTTCATATTTGCCATATTCTAAACTCCATCACATTCTTCTTCAAACCAGAGTCTGTATTTTGCAGAATGAAGCTATAGTTCAATACCCTAAAGTGAGAATATTGAATTTAGTCAAGGTTAAGAATGAGTCTAAAAAGATAGTTTTTTAGGTTCCCTGAGCTATCACTTTTTAGTAATGATAAATATTTCTAGTTTAATTAATCAGCTTGCTAATTTATTCCAGACTAATCCTGTATTTCTTAGTGATATTAAGGATGAGTATCTCAAAAGGATTTAAGTAGAATCCACTGGGAATCACACTTAGCATGCAAAATGATTTCAAATTCATTTTTTTCTCCATACTCCAAGGGTCTTAATTTTCTATTCATAAATCAATATATTTAGAAAAGATGAGAAAGTAATTTTCAATAAAGTAACTAGTAATATGAAAATAATTCTGATATATGTTACCTAAATATATAAAATTGTTTGTGTATAAGCACAGTTTGTTTCTGTAAATACTTTAGAATGTGTTTTCTCAAACAGTGTATTAAAGATTATTCCAAATATATATACAGATACTATGATAAAGAGGTTCCATGGTGAAATATGCTAACAGAATACTAAAGATGATATATATTCCTTTTAGAAATTCTTGGCACATGTTAGCATAATAAAGGCTCTGATAAGTCCTGTAGGAAAGCAATCTCTAATTTATTTGTCTGAACATTTCTCAAGCTCATTTAATCTTGCAATATGTTTTGGAAACTTAAAATATTTCAGAGCATTAATGTTCATAGATCTCAATTTACAAAATGCTCCTTGAAAACCTTCTTAGTAATAAGAGCAGAGTTTTAAAATAAATGTTTCATTTGTTTTAATATATGAATATAAAACCAGAAGTTTAAAAAATTAAGCTCATATAAAGCAACCATTCTACAACAAGGAATTTATTATTTACACTTAGTATGTTCGATATATTCTACTCCGTACGTACAGAGATACACCTAACTGTAAATAGAATTGTTCAGTGTTACTTTGAGGAGTCTTTTTTGTAGCACAAGTAAGAGAAATAATAAGAGAATGAATTAAAACAGGAGTAGTAGGAATGGAGGAGAAAACATAGATTTGAATGTATTTAATAGGTAACTCATAGGACTTGGTAACTAAAGGATGTAGGAATGAAGGAGAAAAATTACTTGTGGTTGAATATTTATTGGTGGCACAAATGCAAACATACATACAGGAGGGGAGAAGATTTAGTAGGGAGATGGTGAATTCTGTTTGTGACTTGGTGGTATTAAGTTACCTCTGTAACCGTCAGGAGCAGATAAGTAACAGCGGTGGAATACATGTAACAAGTTCAAGTTCAAGTTCAATCTGGGTAAGGCATTATCAGCATATAGGACATACTTGAGCATATGGAATCAGGATCGTTCAGGAAGACAGTCTTTAATCAGAAGAATAGTGTGAAGTATGAAATTGTGGGCAATAAAAACTTTTAAAAGATCATGGTGTACCGAACAGGGAGCCAAGGAGGAGCCAGGAAAAAAGAGATAGAAATAGATCTGTATGGGGAAACTCACAACAGTTCAAGGACTCCAAGCGTACTGTAGAGAGTTGCAGGATGAAGGGAGTTATTGACAAGGTCAAGATGTAGCAAGTGAGCCTGATGAAAGAAATAGTATTAAATATTAAACAATTGCTACTAAACTTGGCATTTGGGAGTGGATTAGGGAATTTATTAATTATGTTTTCAAAATTTTCTGGTGGCAGACGTCAGGTTTCGAGGGTTGTGGAGACAACAGGTAGCGGAAATGGAAATGGTGGAAATGACTCTTTCAATAATTATAGCTGTCTTGGAGAAAAAAAGGTTTGGTGTCAACTAGAAGTGGAGAGAGGGGGTAGAGACTGACGACGTTTAAGTTTATTTATAGTCAATGTTTATAGGAGACCATGAAGGGGCACAGAATAATGAATCCCAGGGAAATCAGGAGGAAGTGAGGTTAAAAACATAAATGGATAAATATAAATCTTTCGCCTTTTACAAAAAAAAAAAAAGAAGAAGAAGAAGTCCTTAGAAGACTAGAGGAAAATTAATGGTGTACAATATTTTGGAATTAGTTTCCTAGGTGAAATAGGGGGCATATTTTGAGGTGAGAATGAGAAAGCAGAGGATCAAAAAGAGTAAGGAAGATTCTTGATTGTTGTTGAGGACAATGGGAAGGAATGTCTGAATTGGTCAATTGTTGGGTGATTTGCCTGTCTTCCTACTGGAGAAAAATCAGAGTTATTCCAATCCAGTCTTTTACCTACTTTCCTCTTTTGTGCTTTGCAATTTCTTAATTTGGTGACATATTTAGGTATTTCTTGTCTTCATTGTCTTCTTTGTTGTTGCCTTTTTCTTTTTCTCCTTACGTGCCTTTGCTACACTTGCATATGTAGCCTACTGCTGTGATAAACATCATGTACATGTATAAAGATGGGGTTGTGTATATAGAATAATTAGAAAAGTGAAAATTATGACAACGAGTCCTTATTTAAGAAGTGGATTTTTCATTCCTTATAAAAGGGTCATGTAATCAATAATATTGTGAAAACATCTTATAAAAAAAAGTGGATTTCTCTATCTTGTTACAGATTTAATATCTTTATTTTCAGCTGTATTTTATTATTTGCTCAAGAAATTTTTCCTTATGTTTCCCCAAATAATATAGTACCCCCTTCCCAGTCACTTCCTTTTAAAAATACCATTATAAAAAATGGGAACACATTACATTATAATTTATTCTTCATTAATTTACTTCTCTTGTCTCTTCACAAGATTGATAAATCCTTGAAGGTAAGTGCCTATTGAAAATGATTAGGTAAATATTTATCACCTAACAGACCTTAGAAACTACTGGAATCTTGGTCTTTCTCTTCTCCCTTTCATTTACCTTCCTATAGAGGGCCAAACATGACATTTATTACATAAAGGTGCCGGTACATTCCATTTGAATTAAATTGATAAAGTTGCATTTCTCTAGAGTGAACTAGACTTTTCGAGAAGCTGCTTCTAGCTTGCCTCCTAAAATCATTATGTATTAATCTTTACTTTTTATCATCTATCCTATCTCTCTTTTGCTTTTTAAGCTTCTAAACCTCTTTTGCTATCTCTGGGGTATTTTCTACCTCAAAAATTTTTGTGGGAGGAGAACCCACCTTCCAGGAACTAGGCTGAAAATGCCAGATACTCATTTTTGCAATTCTCTTCAATCTAGTTTACGAAGAAGGCTTCAGACAAAGCTACTCCAATCTCAAACCTTGTAAAGATTTTTATTAAGAGATACCAAGGCTGAGAATCTATTCTGCCTGTGGGGGTAGTGATAATAGTAGCAATATCCAGGTTCTAGGGGTGGCCATGATTCTAGTGGCAGTGCCTGGTTCCCAGTACTGTCTGAGTAACGCTAGAGTTCAAATTTATACTGCTTGGGATGTCCTCATTGGACTGGTGGTGTGTATTATTTTTTGCTGTGCAACTTTTCTTATTTCTGCCCATGCTTTTTAGCTTGGTTCTTGAATTTCCTGACAATTGCATGAGCCATACAGTATTGGTTACAATTTTTTAAGAAATTCTTTTTTTAAAAAAAACCCTAAATTCATAAGAGTCAGTTTTTAATGCTCATTGCAAATAATTCTTATTAATATATCCAAGTCTGGCATTATTTTTATTTAACCTTACTTTATTTTTCCAACATGACTTATCCCTTTTGTTAGTTTGAAATAGATTCAGAATTTTACATACTTAATTTGGTATATAGTTAAAAATTTTATTTAATATTGATTCTAGGTGGTAGGTAAATTGTGTCCTTATATATAATATAATATTAAAGCTTGACATGGTTTTAAGCATGGCTTATATCAAAGGTAAATATTTGAAAATTTGGTTATTTTTGTTCATTTTTAATCTGGGTATGTCACTAATAAAAAGACAGGTGATTTCTAATATGATTTTGTAGAATTAATTAGGACAAATTATAGTTCATTTCAACTATCCTAATTAATTTTTACTTGTGCTATAGTGTTAAAATACTTTGTGGGCATTTGGTGTGCACTCTTTGCAAAATGAGGAAATATAACCTTATCACCAGTTAACATATCAAGTGTCTGACTAAATTTAGCTGAGACTTGTCCTATTATGTAAGTTCCCACTTATCCAAGTTGACTCCCATTAGCAACTGTGCCATAATGGCTTGTGGGAAGACTGAACAGAAAATTGAATTAATGCAAGCCATTTCTCAATCATTTCTCATTCTCATAAAATGATTAGAGCTGATGTAAGAGGGCTCATTAAAACAGAAAACATTACTCTCATTAAAAAGCCATTAAACCATCTCACTTCTCTGATTTATTTTATCATAACCTTATTTAGCCATTGCTTAAAAGTCACTGCACCCCAAATTTCTTTTCATATTACTGGGGAAATGTTATCCAGAACGTATACTCTAGCTATGGGCCCACTTTAAGATCAAAACTATTTCATGCTACTCTTGCTTGGTTTATAGCTCTTTGAGGCCAGGGTCTGACTACTACAAATTGGAGATCAGCTAACAATACTCAATTGGAATGGATTTACCTTCCAATATTTATTTTAGCTATTTTTAATCTGCATAAAATTTCTTAATCTTTTAACTTTGTATTGTTTAAACTTGAAGCTGAATTACTACTTATTCAGAATGAATGTCGATTAGTCATTGTACAAGGATAGTGTGATTTTTGTTAAGCAGCAATAATTTCTATTGCCAAACCAAATAAAAGACCTACCCTGGGAAAATACATCTTCATGAAAGATCTCAGTTGAGCTTTAACTATGATGGAATTCAGTTGCTAACCAGTTTTCTGTTTTTCCTTAAAAACATTTCTTTACTATGTCTTCGTAAGAATAGGCCCAAATAAAATTGACATGGCTTAAAAAAATGACTCTGTGTATTAGAATTCATATAAAAGAGAAATATAAGATATACTTGTATTAGGGAACATTACACTAGCTGAGGCAATAGCTGAGCTTTGAAATCTCAGTGGCTTAATCCTAATGTTGTAGTCTGACTCTGGTTTAAGTAGCATTTGTTTATCTTGTAACCGTGCTTCTGGAATGTGGTGGACATGGTGGGGGTCTGCCTACAAGGAAAAACTCTTTGTCCTCCAAAGACTGATTGAAGCAGGTATGTTAAGGTACAGCCATTTTGATATAATGTGGGACAACTCTGAATAGGCCATTTTTTAATCTCCATAGCTCCCAGAGGTGTACCTCCAGTGCCAGAATCTCAGCTTCTGTCTCTACCTTGGCCCAATCCTCTTTCTTTCCCCTCTATTTCTTGACTCCAAAGGTACCTGGTAATAAACATCCTCCTCACTAAACTCGACTTCTGGGTCAACTCCACAGACAACCCAGTATGTGGTCTCCAATACTTCTGAGGCAGGAAAAGAAAGGAATGGACAAGGCACATAGATTATTACATGCCACAGCCTCAAAGTGACATGTAATGTGCTGCTCACAGACCATTGGCCAGAGTCAGTCATATGGCACCAAATAAACTGCAAGTCCAACTGTAGAAATGTAGGAGAACATTATAACTCTTGTTGACCACTGTCTGTACTAGAATACCCAAACTAAAATGCTATGTTTGTCATAATGAAAATATAACTAATTATTGAGTTGCTGAAAAATTGTTTTAGTTTATTCTTGTCTTTTGAATTTTCATGAAAATTATCTTGTCCATTTCTTTTTTGATGATTTAACTTATTCTTTATACTTAAAATATTTTCTATCACAATCATTCTATTGCAGTTTTGACCTATATATAAAGAAAAGATGAAAATCATGGACTTGACATTTTTTTCTGTATTGAGTCAAAACCTAATTGGTTGATGTTAAGCTACATGGGTCTCCTCATTTGATATTTTGTTAGAGTACTCTTGTCCAATCAGTGAACCAAAGTGTGTGGTGTAGCAAAATAGTAAGTGTAGTCATATGATCTTAATGACATAGAAAACAAAAATGATAAATATTATGAGGAACTAATTGTGGGATAAGCTACACTTGTAAAGGTAGCTACTATTATTATTCACATTTTATAAGGACTAAATAGAGTTATCAAGAAATTAGAAAACTTGCCCAAATTCACCAATTAGTAAAGGTAGCTGGGACCTAAAGTTTACATCCATCTGAATTCAAAGCCTATGCTCTTAACTACTGTACTAGACTCCTTGGGAGAGTCATTGCCTGAAGGTTTTTCTTCAACTTTCTCTCCCCTTAATTCCTCACTCTATTTTAGATTTTAAAAAGATGGTGAAATTGATCAATTGCAGTATAGTGGCTATACTGCATGAACACATATGTGTTATACTTATGTATGTATGTGTATAAATAACATGTGTATATATGTATATATAAAACTATTTACATTTCATTGATATTCAAATAGAATTTTGCTTTTTGAAATAGTCACTTTTCCCAGATAAAGTCATCATGTAGCTAAATGCCTCTAAGCACTGCACATAGATCTCCCATATTTAAACTGAAAACAGTGGACTAGGTGTTAGCTTAGAAAATGCGTCTTCTTCTGGAACAATAGCTGCAAAGTAAAAAAAATGCCAATTTTCACTATCCTAATGAGCCTAGATTTGCAACTTACGAATTTTTGTTTAATGTCCTTGAGTAAATTGAAACACTTATCACATGATATGATTGTTATAGATGAAATAACACTAATACTTAAATTTTAACTTACTGATATACTGATACTGTTACTGATATTGGTTAACGCTAATGATGTTCCTACTTATAATGTAAGTAGTTTAATTGCATGTCTAAATTAATTGAGATATATTATGTAATTTGAATGATCAAAGAATGAACTTACAATTTGAAGAAAAGTTCATGCAAAGAGGTTGAAATCATTGGGAAAACCCTAGAACACCACATGTGGATCCACCTTAAGGATGATGGAGGTTAATTAAGCTCAAAATATTCAGACACTTAATCATTAGTTTTTAAGTAGAAATTTTTAGAATGTGGGGATGCATATGCTCCAGTTTTTCTGATAAGTGCACTGACTTTGTATAAATCTACATGGAAATTCGAAATATAATCAGAAGTTGGCCTGGTCAACATGGTATAACACAAGAGAAATTGACTAAGTGATTGTAATGGCTCCCACCAAGTAACATAGCTTCATGAATCCAACTCCACCTGTCCTCACAATAGATATGCCAGTTCCTAGTGAGATTTTCCTCTTCCCAGAACTAGGGTGGAAACACTGTCTAAGCCAGCTGCTTTGACATTTCCTTTCTAAGCTCTATTGCTTCCAACCACACCCCTACAAATACTCACACTCACACACATTCAAACTATGAATCTCTATTTAGGTGTGTTCATAACTTCAAATTAATTAATCTAAACTCTTCTGGAAAGTATTCCTTCCCTTTGGAGTTTCAATGTGTAATTATTCTCTGAGCCACTCAATATTAATGTTATGGTTGAATTAATATTACATATATCTAATATCTACATATCTAAGTTAATACATGATGCAGGTAGTAGATCAAAAATTCAAACTTACCCTCTCTGATTACCAAAAGTAATCATATAACAATTTGGCTCAAAGGATTTTAATTCAAATTACTCATTTTACCAGGGAACTGTATTTTGGGGTGAAATGCCCTGCACTCCTTAAATGTAGTGTAGGTAACTTACAAAAGAGTATACTCAATTTCTGCCTCCTGTGACCTTGCCACAGCCTATTTGTCTTATCTCTATGTCATAGCCATTGAATACATTGTTAGTATTATTACCTTTGACAATTTTCTTTTAGATCACAAGAATAATAAAAATAAAAATATGTTTTCCTTGAATTATTCCTTCTTTGATGCTTTTCTGTTCAAGTAGATTCAAGTTTCAGACCTATATCACTGTCTTTTCTAAGAAGAGAATATTTCTTACAGTATATTATAGTTCTGCTGGCAATGAATTTCCTTAGTTTTATTTTTTTGTTTGAAAAAGACTTTATTTCTCCTCACTTTCAAAAGGACAATTCTGCTAGCTATAAAATTGTAGGTTTATGATTATTTTCTTTCAACACTTTATATACTTTACACTCTTCTTGCTTGCATCTCCTGTGATTCTTATCCCTGTTCCTCTATAGGTAAACAGTTCTTATCCTTTAACTTCTTTCAATATTTCTTTCCGGTCTTTGCTTTTCTGCAATTTGACTATGATATGCTTAAAGATAGATTTTTTTTTTGGTCATTATCCTGTTTGGTATTCTTGAGCTTCCCAGATCTGGGGTTTTGTTGTCTGTCATTACTTTGGGGAAGTTCTGGGTGATTATTACTTCACACATTTCTTCTGCTCCATTCTCACTTTCTTCTCCTTCTGCTATGCCAAATACAGGTAGGTTACACCTTTTGAAATTGAAATTGTCTTGGATGTTCCATTGTTTAAATTCTTTCTTTTTCTCTGTTTGCATTTCAGTTGCAATGTTTCTACTGATCTGTAGTAAAGCTTACTTATCCTTTCCTCAGTTATGTCCGATTCTACTAGTGAGCCTATCAAAGATACTCTTCATTACTTTTAAATATTTCCATCTCTCTGCTTATATTGCCCACCTGTTCTTACATGTTGTCCATTTTTTCCCCTATTAAAGGCTTTAATTTAGTAATTACAGTTATATTTAACTACCTGTCTGATAATTCCAACATCATATCTGAGTCTGGGTCTAATGCTTGCTTTTGTATTTCCTCAGACCATGTTTTCTTCTTTATTTATTTTCTCTCTCTGTCTCTCTCTTTTAAATTTTTTGCCTTCTGTCATAATTTTTGTTTGAATGCCTAAAATAATATATAAGATAATAGGAACTGAGGTAAATGGGTCTTTAGTTTGAGATTTTAGGCTCATTTGGCTGTGTTTAATGTTTGCTATAGGTACCAGAAACATCAGATGGCTCTAGTGCTTTTTAATTTTGTGCCTCTCCTGTCTTTGGGCTTCCCTAAGAACTCTTCCTTACTGTCTGTGTCTTACAGATCTTTCAGCTGTAACCTATTGTTATCAAATTGGAGCTCTTTTGTTGTGGGGGTAAAGAGTCTTGGAGAAGATCCATTCTATACTCCTACGATTAAATCTCAGTCTGCTGCTGGGCCTGTGTCCCTTGGCCCTGTTTGACCTTCACAAGCGTTTCTCTGCCTTTTCCGCCTTAGGTGAAGTGATGGCAGGGGTTGTATTTCAGGAAATGCACTTCCTGCAGCTGCAGCACCAACAATGCTCTGGTAAAATCTTTTCCAGTAGAGATTAAGTCTTTGTTACATAGAATACCCTGAGCATATTTCTAAATGATTTCCTTCCTCTTCCTCTCTGCCAGAGCCACAGAGCTATCTTCCTTGGTTCTCTATTGTGAGATCTTTGAGGTAAATCCACAAATTTGCAGAGACCCTGTGCGTCCCGAAACTATCTTACTCTCACACTATTTCATACTTAGACTGCAGCAATTTGTAAAAATTACCATGTAAGTATTCCTACCAGTGTATGGCTCCAACAACCTCTACTCCTGGTAAGCAGATCTTGGCTGTGATTTTCTGAATGCACTTGTCATTCCAGATTTCAAGGTGGTGGTTTGTTCTTTGTTGGGTCCAGGGAAAAAATGTTGCTTTTCATTTTGTTCAACTTTTTTCTTGTGGGTAGGATGGAAGTGTTGACTTTCAAATCTTTATATGTCAGAGCTGAAAATGGATGTCTTTACCCTCTTTTTTACTATTTATCAAATATGGGTCCAAAGCTTAAGTATATAAAGGCTTAACACAATGCTTGACACAGGATAGTTACTCATTAAATATTTTTTCCCTTTACTTTCTCCTATACACATAACAAGATAAGGTTCAATTTTTGATGTAGTAATGGTGTCACCAACATTGAACTGACTCCTGTGATACAGTAGTTTCCTCTCACATTAAAAGTGTCAGATGTATTTATCTTCACTTTATATTGTTGATTCTTCTTTCATGTATCCTATAATATTTTTTTATTGTCCTTGAGCCATACCTTATGGTAGACATTAAGTCTGACACCTTAAGGTAGATTGCAGCTGAAATCGTTTTGATATTATTTTCAGTTTTACTTTTTTTTTCTCTTCAATTCAAGGCTGTATTTTTTAAAAAAGTATTAAATCCAGAGAAATTAAACAAATAAAAACTGATCCAGAAGAGATCCTCGGAATTCAAAGTAAACTCTCTTTCTCTCCAACCCTCCCTCCCTGAATAATTATAATAGAGTGAATTTATTACTGTATAAGTCTCTGAAACTCCACATGTAAATATCAGTCATGGTGTTACAGGTGCCCTGAAGAGCTATTGCTATAGTGAATGATAGCAGACACTGAAAAAGCTTTATTCCAGGCTACGAAAACAAAGTCATAAAGTCTAGATTCCTAAAAATGAATAGTATCATCAGTTATTCTGCTCATCTGTGAGTAAAGGAGAATTTGTAATTCTTTTTAATAATCTTTATAGACACCAAACTTTGGTTCTCAAGCAATGATCTAAGATGTTCAATAGTAATTGAGAGACAGAAAATCTCTAGAAATCCCCATCTCCAAAAAGTTATTCATGGTAGTAAGAGAATTAATACCAAGACTAGGAAAATTAAGGAAAAAAATGGAATAGTTTGGTGTTGAATGGGGCTGTGTTCTCATCTGAAGGATGGACTGGGGAAGGGTCTACTTCCAAGCTCTTTCAGGTCATTGGCAGAATTTATTTCCTTTTGGCTGTAGGATTCCAGGCAACTTGATTCTTTGAGGTCAGTAACAGGAAGAGAGAGAAAGACAAGTCTTATGTAAATTAGCAAAATCATGGGAGTGACTTTCCATTACCTTTGTGCGTTTTATTGGTTAGAAGCAAGTTATGGAGCAGGGGTAATATGCAAGGTATGAACCAAAGGAGGCAGAGATCATCAGGAAATATCTGTCTACCATGGAGTATTAGTCATAATCCAAGTGATATTCAGCACATGTAAAGTCTAGAAATTTCTATCACATTTGAAGAAAAGTCAAAGTTGTATGGAAAATTATGATCTACAATTAAATTATTTTACTTTCATTTCAACTCAAATGAAATTAATGACAGAATATTAAATGAAAAGAAATTGGCTTATTCTGAATATTTGTTTGATGATAAATTGTCACATAGTTGATTATTACATGGAAAAATACTTTAGAAATTGAAAGTATATTAAACTTTATTATTCAGAACCTTCATAGATTAGATATTTTATATAATTGTATATATATACAAACACACACTACAAATACCAAAAAAATAAAATAAATTGAAAAAATTATCTGTACAGAGTAAATGTATATGTAAATTGGTTAATAAGAACATATTTTTGTGGAAAATTGTACCAATATTATCTTAACACAAATGTGAATAAACAAGATATTATGATGAATCAATTAGTAATTTAATACTACTGAAGATGTTTGTAACAGCTCCTATGATCTTTTAAGACTCTTGCACAGTTATCTATCACTCTACATGGAGAGATTTTCAGAATCTTATAAGCAAGGTGTGGGTTATAGAATCCCAGAAAAGGAAATCAGAGACATGGGTCCTGCTGTGAACTGACTTAGATTTTAGACACAGCGTTCATGTTCTAATTTTAAAAATGGATCTGGATGGGGATATGGTTTAATTGAACAACGATAGACATTTCTGCTTCTACTTTCTGTTTTTAAACCTAAGCTACATTCAGACTAGGCTTGCCACGCTGAATCTTCAGAGAGTGACACAGATGATCAGGGCTTCATTGTAAGGAGTAAAAAAATACATTCTTGGACATGTTCAAAAATCTCATGTAATGTTAACCAGGAAAAGGGAATTAAAGAAATGGGATCACACTTCAAATAAAACACCAAACATTGAAACATAACACCAAATACTTTGGTTAAAAAAATCTGTAGTTATTTAATTTAAAGATAGAGTTCTTTTCCCTTGTTTCTACCTACTTATTCATTGCCATTTTATACTATTATTAATAAAGAATTTTTCCCTCATTCAGGTCAGCATGCAAAACAGGTTTACAATGTGTTCCAGTTTCTTTGTGAGTTTGCATTCCAAAATTATATGGTATTTATTTACAGAGAATCATACTACAACAGAGAATCTATACTACAGATACAAAACAAGGTTTTATTATTGTGAACTCATTCCTGATCCGAATTAGTGACTGTTAAATAGAATGAGCTTGATCTTTTAAAGTGATTTGGTTTAGAATCCTGATGGTCACCAACATTATGAAGTCTCATACAAGTTATCTCTCATCCTGCACTTTCATTTTCAAATTGGAACTTATTATCTCAACATTAGAGCCTGGTTGCGAGGATTAATTAGATAAGTAAACCACCTGGAATGGTTTTGGCCCACAGGAATGAACAGTACATGACAACTTTAATGGCTACAGTGATGAATATGCTATCTTTTGCTCTACAGTTGAAAATTTTATTAATCTAAGCATTAAACTTAGTTCTGCCCTCTGTCTCAGTAGGGTGGATAAACCCACATAAAGCTTCTCATGAAATTAAAAGTATGGTTTCAGAAAAAGAATGCAAAAGCAGAGAGGAATTTCTATTTTCTTAAATATGCATAATTGTAATATATTTTAAATATTATGGAACTAAGAGGTTATTTACTGTAGCCCCACCATTCTAAAGATGAAAAAAATAAGGTCATTTATCATTCATTCACACACAAAGTATTATGGAGCACTCATTTAGATCCTAGTGATCCATCAGTGACAAAGAATGAAAGAATGAAGGAATGACTCTATGCTTATTCTCAAATAGCTTATACTCTAGTGGAATAGAGAGAGATTAAACAAAATAACCTACAAATACCTGGCCCAGAGAAGTTGTGATATTTTTCATGCTCATAGAGTTCAAGGACTAAACCCAGATTTTTCCACTTTAAGTCAATGCCTAGAAATAATTTTCTGCACATTTCAGATATTCCCGGTTTTTTTTTTTCTGATAACATTTTCACATTTTCCTCTATCAACTGAGTTTAAATTTTGTAACTTAAATATATTATGGTAATCAAATGATATGTCAATTACATTTATCACATTTCTTGATTCTATCACAAGATGAATTGGATAACCTAAAGTCTTTCCGCACAATTATCAGTGCTTTTGCAACTGAATTATTAAAGTATTCTAAATGATACTTTATACAAATATACTATTCAATAAAGCTTGCATGGACCTATAAATTTGTTTAATATGTGGTTTATTTTATTGGGTTACCTGATACATAAAAAGCAGAGACTCTTATACTGACATAAATCAGGAGTTAAACTACATTTTACTCTTAAATGCACTTTCTAATTCAAATTAGTAGGTTAATAACATGATTACTCTTCTTAGTACCTACTGACAAAAAAATATGCTGTAGAAGAACAATGTGATCACCATAATAACACCAACCCATACTCATCCATCAGTGTGTTTTTATGCATACCGCCCTAGTTTAGCACTTTATATTAATTCAGTTTAGAATTAACACATTTAATACTCACTTCAGCATTTGAAGTATATGCTATTATTAGTCCCACTTTATAGATAAAGAAAATAAGAAGGATAGAGCTTTAAAAACTTGGTCCAGATCACACCTCTAATCAAAATGGTACACAAACTATATAACTGACAGATACCTTATACAGACACGAAGCATTACAGCCATTTGGGAAGGAGTGATTATGGGAGGGGGAAGATGAAGAAAATTGCCATGGAGTTTTTACCCTAAAGTCAGGGTACACAAGGCCCAGAATTCAGATGAAGGGGCATTTGTGCTGCTGAGCTGTGAGTGAAATAACATGTAAACTATTATTCGGGTAAAGCTGTGAGGAGAAAATCAAGATGGAATCCATGACCCACAGCATAATAGCTGTAAACATTCTTGGCATGGTAGATTAGCAAGATTTTAAAAGACATGGAAGAAAACGATGCAAAGAAATTATTTTCTCATTGTTTGTTGTTTGTAAAAGACATTTGCAACTCTCTCCTATCTCAGCTTGTATAGGAACTTTCCCTGTTTTAGATTTTGTTTGAAACTAGAAAATCATCTCTTGGTTTGACAACCTGTACTTGGGCCTAGGACAGCAAAGTCCAGTATTCCCTCGTGCTGATGGTAAGAATCAGACCTTTTCTGTCTTAATGTATTGTGATAGTCTGTGTTTTCTCCATTCTGCTTTCATAAATATGCCTGCGGAGAAGAATGACATCACAATGATACATATAGATACTTCACAAAAGCTACAGAGTAAATCGGGACTCTTATTTATCATAAGTAATTGGAGAGAGACAATTCTATAAATTTTATCTCAGTTTACATTCAAGGTAAGAGGCGACCAATATTTTCCACCCAATTCAGTGTCATAGAACCTACAGACAAAGCATGTTACTAAGGCAAGGAGTAAAATAATGGAAATATGATACTAATAATTTGAACTGATATTGCTAGATTTATGCTGCATTCACTCTAAATTCTTCTGGCTTTACCAAGTTCTCAATATTTAAAGAAAAAAAACCACAAAAACACACTTACTGGTTTTCATCGATTTTGAGTAACTCAATTAAGTCCACTTAAATTCATCACTTGCCTTAGCTGGATAAACTCGGTGTTAATAGTGTCTCATCAAAGGTAAATACTGCACAAATCCTTAATCATCTTCTCATTTTCTGTGTTTTTGTAGTCCTTTACATTTTAAGTCATTTCTTATCTTTTTACTGCAGGGCAATACAAACTGAGACGCTTCTTTAGATGAAAGCAGAAATCCCTATTCTATATGGTGGTTGTACAGAAGCCAAATTGTGTTGTATTTACCACCTTCCTAATATTCTTGAGGTTTCTATTTCTTTTTTCTTCTTTGTCACTCAGTATATTTTAGTGTGCTTCCTTGGTTTCTTGTGTTTAAGTGGAAATTTACTCTTATGCTTCATAGGAATGTGAGACCTAAAAGGATAGTTATGAAAACTTTGCAGAATAAAAAGTGGTATTTAAATACTTAATAATAATTAATAATTCTGTAGCTCAGAGAAATAAAAGAGAACTTCAAGCACATACTTCTAAGTCAATCATCTTCGTTGTCTAGAGTTTTGGAAATAGATGGAAAATCTGAGTTCCTATTGGGATGGAGAGAAATAAAACCATCATGAAATATCAATGTAAAAGTCATAGTATAAATAACAACAAAACGACAACAACAACAAAGTGAAAAAACGCCGCTATTTAAGTCGAATAAGATTGTGAAATGCATGTTTATTATTTGAATATATACAATCAGCATTTTACTTTAAAAAGTCTTTGTATTGACTTTACACGCTTTGGAACTTTAAAGCTGTTACACTTAGGAGGGTTAAATGATATAATATTTGAGAACAATAATCTAGATACATCTTTATCATAAGGAAATAAGATGTGGAAATAGTAGGAAACAAAATACAAAGTATGACGTTTAATCTTTGAAGAGTTGGCAACTGAAATTGGGGCACTGTGGAATAACTCACTCATTTTCTGCATATGCTAACTTAGCATTTTTTGGACCCCTAGAAGGTTAAAGGAAGATATGGGAAAGCAAGGAGGACAGCTTATATGGTCACGAGATAAACAACAGCCACATTAATTAAAAACAAAGCATAATTATATATGCCTTTTTGTACCTCACATTAAAATTTGATTTACAGTATAGGATCTATTTGATTGTTCTATAATAAATTGTCAATATAGCAAAAATGCAATGTCAACAATCTAGGTTATATATTCAATATATAAATATGGTTAACTTTGCAGGTGAGAAAAACTTACAAAGTTTTTTATTAAAATTAAACCAGTAAAATATCTCTTTTCTACCTTATTTCTTTTCATTAGAAAATATAAACTTCTTACCTTTTTAAAATTAAATAGCATGTTGAGGAGGATTTCAAAAAATACTGTGCATAGTTATTCAGTTTGCTGTTACTGTTCTTGTTTATACCAAGGAAAAAGGTATATGTACATTACAATGTATCAGTAATTTGAATAATGAGATAAAGAGAAACACAAGCAATTAATACCTAATAGATGGTTTTAATTACCAGACCGCAGCTCTTAATAGTAGAGAAAATATAAGATCATATTCTTCTAGTACTTTAACTACGATTCAAACAAATATTATTATTGTAGTACTATCACTATATTTCTTTACAAATACTGCATATTTTAATAGATATATTTAATAGATGAATGTAGATGTCTTATTTGATGCTTTTAGAAAAGAAAGATAAATTCCTAGACCCAGAAAAATAAACGAATTATGTTAAAATATTTCTCCCTCCTCTAACCTGTATTGAAGTGATAAAGGAAGAGATTTAGGATCATAAAAGGAATAGTCATAAAGGCAAGGTCCTAATTTACTTCCCAGTTTTATTTCAACTTAGTTCTTCATTGCTACAAGGCATAAAAGTTATTGAATTTTGCTACATTCACCTCACACTGGTTTCCTATCAAACAGAATGTCAATGGAACACCTCTGCTGAGTTCCCTACATGAAATTGTCCTTTTGTATGTCTCATAATCGGTGGCGATGTGGCCAAGCATCTGGTGGTGACAAGCAGACGTCTTTGATTTATTGGCTAATATCACTGCTTGTTAGTGGATGGTTGAGCAGGAGACTAAAAGAGCATAAAATCAGAGAGAATAAATTATGAAGGCACCGAACTGTGCCATTATAAACCCTTCCTTGTCACAGCTGTGACATCTTATAGGAAATGGAGGATGACAGCAGTGTTCATTCTTCAAAGGGCCAATGCCTTCTACTTGTGATCCTGACCATAAATAAATAAATAAAGCAAACCAACCACATAAGCAAGTCGGAAACTCAAATAGGAAATGCCTTCCCCTCAATAGAGCACTTGGATTCCAGTTTTCTTCTACTCAAAAGTAGAGCAGAACAAAGCTGGCTTCGATTAAAAGCATACACTGGGAGAGCTCTAGGATATTAAGTGCATCAGTTGCATGTGCTAGAACATGGAAAATTCAGAAGGTGAACTTATCCTGCATTGCTTTTCCTTTAGTCACCTTGAAAAAGTTAGTCTTATTTGGTTACCCAAATCCTATTTTAGTGAGTGAAGTTAGCCAACCCATTCATACTACAAAACTTGGCCTAGGAAATGATTTTCAGATTGCCTGACTTCAGTTAGCATTTGGTAGAATAATGTTCCAGAGTAATTAAACATTTTAAACTGGTTTTAAAATTAGTTTCATCTGTTATAGTCATTACAACACATTTGAAAATAAAAATTTATTAAAAGTGCGCATTAAAAGAAAAATAACTATGCAATATAGTGGGGAGAATATACATCTCAAAACTTGGAATCATTTCTTAGATTTTTGTCTTCTAATATATTACAACTACATTTTTTAAAGTCAGGTTTCTTTGAAACATACAATTATTTTATAGTGAGAATTTCATATTTTATAAATTACTGAATTTAAGGAAGATAAATCAAAGAAAAGGCAAAGTAAATAAACATATCCATCATTTTCACAGATGCTATTTCAACTGAATATTTTCATTAATTCATTCCAAAAGTCACCAAAGGGTAATTTTTTTGTTTAATCTTTAGTATATTAATAATATTTTCTTTACTGGGAAATGATAATGGAAAGGTATTATGAGACAAGGTTCAGCATTGTCCAACAGTGTGTTCAGGGAACTATAAGAAAAGCAGTGTGGATAGTGAAAGAATGTGTGAGAAGGAGTGGTGAACTGATTATGAAAGGATTTGCCTGCCATGAAATAATACTGAATGATTTATTAGTTTATATTCTGTCCCATTTTAGAAAGGGTTTATTACTAATTACAAAGATGCATAAAATACAGTAAGATGTGATAAATTAAATGTAGGTTTTAAAAAGAATAAGGAAAAGTGATGCTATTAAAATGAGCCAAGAATAAAGCTAATACTAAAAGATAAGCCATAAGATTCTTTTTTTTTTTAATTTATTTAAATTTGGGATAATTTTTTTTTTTTTTAATTCAGCTCATCATGAGGGTACATAAGTTCAGGTCATATACATTGTCCATGTCCCGCCTATCCCCCCAAGTCAGAGTCCCAAGCGCATCCATTCTCATTCTCCAGACAGTGCGCCTGGCACTCATCATGTAGTCATACCTCCATCCCCTCCCCACCCCCTCCCCAGGTCTGCACCTTCAAGCATGACCATTCCCCAGAGGGTGTGCAACTCATTCATCATGTAGGCATACACCCATCCCCTCCCCCCACCCCCCATCCCAGTCTGATATCCAATTGGTATCCTTCCCCGATGTACATTTAGGTGATGATCAGGGAAACCAGTTTTCTGGTAAGTACATGTGATGCTTGTTTTTCCATTCTTTGGATACTTCACTTAATATAATGGGTTCCAGCTCTCTCCAGGAGAACCAAAGAGATGTCATATCATTGTTATTTCTTATAGCTGAGTAGTACTCCATGGTATACATATACCACAGTTTACTAATCCATTCGTGGATTGACAGGCACTTGGGTTGTTTCCACATCTTTGCAATTGTGAATTGTGCTGCCATAAACATTTGGGTACAGGTGTCTTTGTTAAAGAATGACTTTTGTTCTTCTGGGTATATGCCCAATAATGGGATTGCTGGATCAAATGGTAGGTCTACTTGAATCTGTTTAAGGTATCTCCATATTGCTTTCCATAGGGGTTGCACTAGTTTGCATTCCCACCAGCAGTGTATGAGTGTTCCTGTCTCTCCGCATCTACGCCAACATGTGTTGTTTTGGGATTTTTTGATAAAGGCCGTTCTCACCGGAGTTAAGTGGTATCTCATTGTGGTTTTGATTTGCATTTCCCTGATGATTAGGGATGTTGAGCATTTTTTCATACGTTTTTTGGCCATTCTTATGTCTTCTTTTGAAAAATTTTTATTCATGTCATTTGCCCATTTTTTGATAGGATTGTTTGATTTTTTCTTGCTGATTTTCCTGAGTTCTAAATAGATTCTTGTTATCAGTCTTTTATCTGATGTGTAGTATGCGAAAATTTTTTCCCATTCTGTAGGCTGTCTGTTTATCTTCATGACTGTTTCTTTGGCTGTGCAGAAGCTTTTTAATTTAATCAGGTCCCATTCGTTTATTTTTGTTGTTGCTGTGATTGCCTTAGGGGTTTTCTTCATAAATTCTTTGCCTAGACCAATGTCTGTAAGAGTCTTTCCTACATTTTCTTCTAGAATTCTAATCGTTTCCCGTTTAAGGTTTAAATCTGTTATCCACCGTGATTTGATTTTTGTGAGAGGTGAAACCTGTGGGTCCTGTTTCAGTCTTCTACATGTGGCTATCCAGTTTTCCCAGCACCATTTATTGAATAGGGACTCTTGTCCCCAGAGTATGTTTTTGTCTATTTTGTCAAAGATTAGATGGTTATATGAGGATGGTTTTATATTTGGGTTTTCTGTTCTGTTCCACTGGTCTGTGTTCCTGCCCTTGTGCCAATATCAGGCAGTTTTGAGAACCACAGCTTTGTAGTACAGTTTGAAGTCTGGCAAATCAATACCTCCCATTTTGTTTTTATTGCTTAAGATTGCTTTTGCTATACGGGGTCTTCTCTGATTCCATACAAAGTGTATAATTATTTTTTCTAAATCTGTGAAAAATGATGTTGGTAATTTAATAGGAATTGCATTGAATCTATAGATTACTTTGGGTAGTATAGACATTTTAACAATGTTAATTCTTCCAATCCATGAGCATGGTATGGATTTCCACTTATTTACGTGTTCTGCAATTTGCTTCCTTAGCATTTCATAGTTCGCTTTATAGAGGTCCTTTACCTCTTTATTTAAATATATTCCTAGATATTTTATTTTCTTTGTTGCTATCTTGAAAGGTATTGAGTCCTTAATTTGGTTCTCCGATTGAATGGTATTGGCATATATGAATGCCTCTGATTTGTGTGTATTGATTTTGTAACCTGAGACTTTACTGAATTCATTAATTAATTCCAGGAGTCTCTTGGTTGAGTCCTTGGGGTTTTCCAGACACAACATCATGTCATCAGCGAAGAGTGAGAGTTTGATCTCTTCTGTCCCCATTTGGACACCTTTGATTCTGCTCTCTTGTCTGATAGCTCTCGCAAGGACTTCCAATACTATGTTGAAAAGTAAGGGGGACAGTGGGCAGCCTTGTCTGCTTCCAGTTCTGAGTGGGAATGCTTTCAATTTTTCCCCGTTCAGTATGATGTTGGCTGTGGGTTTGTCATATATGGCTTGTATCATTTTTAGGTAGGTCCCATTTATGCCTATGATGTTAAGTGTTTTTATCATAAAAGGGTGTTGAATTTTGTCAAATGCTTTTTCTGCATCTATTGAGAGGATCATATGGTCTTTATTTTTGCTTCTATTTATGTGGTTAATTACATTTATAGATTTTTGTATGTTGAACCACCCCTGCATCTCTGGGATAAAGCCTACTTGGTCATGATGAATTATTTTTTTAATAAGCACTTGGATACGATTTGCTAGGATTTTATTGAGAATTTTTGCATCTACGTTCATGAGAGAAATTGGTCTGTAGTTTTCTTTTTTTGTTGCATCCTTTCCTGGTTTTGGTATCAATGTTATATTGGCTTGGTAGAATGTGTTGGGGAGAATTCCATTCTTCTCAATATTGAAGAATAGTTTATGTAGGATGGGCACCAGTTCATCTTTGTATGTATGGTAAAATTCAGGTGTGAACCCATCTGGACCAGGGCTTTTCTTTTTGGGAAGGTTTTTTATTGCTGTTTCAATTTCAGTTCTTAATATTGGTCTATTCAGGAATTCTATTTCTTCCTGATTGAGCTTGGGAAGGCTGTGTGTTTCTAAAAATTTGTCCATTTCCTCCTAATTTTCCAATTTGTGTGCATAAAGATTTTTGTAATATTCATAGATAATGTCATGTATCTCTGTGGCTTCGGTTATGATTTCTCCTTTCATGTTCCTGATGGAAGTTATTAAAGATTTTTCTTTTCTGCTCTTGGTTAGTCTAGCCAGTGGTGTGTCTATTTTATTTATCTTTTCAAAGAACCAACTTTTTGTTTTATTAATTTCCCTTATAGTATTTTTGTTGTCCTTTTCATTTAATTCTGATTTGATCTTAATAATTTCTCGCCTTCTGCTAGGTTTGGGGTCAGTCTGTTCTTCTTTCTCCAGCTCTTTGAGTCTATTCATTAAGTTGTCTATTTGTAAGTTGTCTGTCTTTTTGAAATAGGCATTTATGGAAATGAATTTTCCTCTCAGGACTGCTTTAGCTGCATCCCATAGATTTTGATAAGTTGTGTCACCTTTGTCATTTAATTCAAAGAATGTTTTGATTTCTGACTTAATCTCTTCCTTTACAAAATTGTTATTCAGGAGAAGGTTGTTTACCTTCCATGACTTTGAGTAGGAATGAGAGTTCCTGTTAGGGTTCATTATTACTTTTATTCCATTGTGATCTGAGAAGACGCAGGGTATGATTTCTATTTTTTTAAATTTTTTAAGACTTGCTTTATGTCCTAGGATATGGTCAATCTTAGAGAATGTCCCATGAGCTGATGAGAAGAATGTCTATTCAGTGGATTTCGGGTAGAATATCCTGTAGATGTCAGTCAGGCCCGTTTGTTCTAGCATTCTGTTTAAGTCTACTATGTCTTTGCTTATTTTCTGCTTGGAGGATCTGTCCTGTGCTGCCAGTGGGGTGTTAAAGTCTCCAACTATTAAAGTGTTGTTGTCTATCATTTGGTTTAGATAAAGTAGGGTTTGCTTTATGAATCTGGGTGCGCCTAGATTGGGTGCATATATATTAAGTATGGTTATGTCTTCTTGTTGAATTGTGCCTTTCACCAGTATGTAGTAACTGTCTTTGTCTTTTATTACTTTTGTTGGTTTAAAGACTAAGTTATTGGAAATTAAAACTGCCACACCAGCTTTCTTTTGGCTACCATTTGCTTGAAATATCAATTTCCATCCTTTTATTTTCAGTCTAAATGCATCTTTGCCAGTTAAGTGAGTTTCCTGAAGGCAGCAGATACTTGGTTTGTGTTTTTTTATCCATTGGCCCAGTCTATGTCTCTTGAGTGGGGAATTCAGGCCGTTGACATTTAGTGAGAGAACTGATAATTGGGACAGATTTCTATTTATCTTATTGGGTAGAACTTCATTGCTATGTTTTCTCTCTTGAGCCATTGTGGTGGCTAGAATTTGATCTTTAGCTCTTGGGTGGTTTTACATTCGTGGGTCTTTGTTGTGATGATCCATGTGTAACTCTCTTTTGAGTACTTCTTGGAGGGGTGGTCTTGTCTTAGTGAATTCCCTCAGTCCTTGTTTATCTGAGAATGTCTTAATTTCTCCTTCATATAGAAAGCTTAGCTTAGCTGGGTACAAGATTCTAGGCTGGGCATTATTCTGTTTCAGAAGAGTGAGAATGGGGCCCCATATTCTTCTTGCTTCTAAAGTTTCAGTTGAGAAATCTGGCATAATTCTAATGGGTCTCCCTTTGTATGTTACTTGTTTCTTTCTCCTTACAGCTCAAAGAAGGGTCTCTTTAGTGGATATTTTGGTCAGTCTGATGACTACGTGGCGTGGTGTTTTCTTATTTGCTAGGAATCTACCAGGGGTTCTTTGAGCTTCTTGAACCTGTATATCTAAAGTTTTAGCAAGGCCTGGGAAATTTTCTTCTATTATGTCTTCAAATAGTTTATCCAGCCCTTGCTTATTATCTTCTTCACCTTCAGGGATGCCTATAACTCTCACATTAGGTTTCTTCACATAATCCCACATTTCTTGAAGACTCTGATCTTTTTTCTTATTTCTTTGCTCTATCTCTGTGACTGTCTTATTTAATTGGAAAGAGTTATCTACGATCTCTGAGATTCTGTCTTCTATTTGATCTACCCTGTTCTTGAGACTTTCCACTGTGTTTTGTAGCTCCCTGAATAAATCCCTCATTTCTAGGAGTTCAGTTTGGTTTTTCTTCAATATTTCTATTTCTTTAGTGAATTTTTCTTCCAAATCCTGGAATTTTTTTGTGGTTTCTTTGTGTTGGATATCTATTTTTTGTTGTATATCATTCAGCTTATTTATAACCCAAGACTGAAATTCTTCTGGTAACATGTTGGTATTCTGAATCTGGTTTGTGCCAATTGGAGGAGAGTTGGTATTTCTCTTTGGGGGTGAGGTTTCCATTTGGTTTTTTGTGCTCCCCATATTTTCCCGCTGAGCCCTTCCCATCTGGCTCTATCGTTAGATCTTTTCTCACAGCTTTAGTCTAGTTAACAGCACGTTTTATACTCTGTTCTTAGGCTGTGAAACAGTCTAGGTATGTTGCTTCCTTTTTCTAGAGGGGGAGACTGTTGTGTGTTGTTTAGAGTTTTTTTCTATCTCAGTTGGGGGACTGCTTCTGATGGGTCCACCCCCAGAGGGTTGGCTTGACCTAAGACCAGTTCGGCAAGTTAAATCACTGTGTTGTGGACTTTCAGTTAGTAGGCAGGATTCACACTATTTGCAAGCAGAAAGCCTCTTCTCCCTCTCTTTTTCTTTTTCCCCCTGTCTTTTGGTTCTTCCTCTGGATGTGTGGTTTCTGTCTCTTTCCGCAGGAAAGACACTGGCTAGGCGGAGGAGGTGGTGCCCTCACTCACTCAGTGCCCCAGCTGCTGCAGCTCCCACAGGCAAAGGTCTACACTGTCCCAGTGTTCCCAAGGTCCGGGCTCCACACTCTTGCGTCTGCGGAAGCACTCAGTGTTCACACCTGGGAAGGGGACCTGGAGAGGGTCTACGGATCAGGGGATGGAGCCTCCTGGGGAGCCGCCTGGCACCCTATGGCTCTGCAGCAGTTAGACCTTGGCCCGCACAATTGCTGCTGCCCACCCGCAGATCACTGGCACTGGGGGGCAATTTTCAGGGTCCGATAGGAATCAGAGCTGAGGGTCTGGAGCACTCAGGAGTATACAGTAGCTCCTGGGCTGGAGGGCCACTGAAAAGGAGAAAAGAAAAAGTAAAGAAAAAGATTGGAAAAAACAAACAAACAAACAAACAAGCAAGCAAACAAAAAACCGCTATAATAATACTGAAAAATAATAAAATAAAATAAAAAAATAAAAAAATAAAAAAAGAGAAACAATATGAATAACAAGAAAAAGAAAGAGAAAACAAGAAAGAAAAGAGAAAGAAAGAAAGAGAGAGATTAAAAAAAAAAAAAAAAAAAAAAAAAACCCTGGTATTCCGCAATCAAGAGTCTTAGCTCTTTCCTGCTGATGTCTCCCGTCCACAGAGTTCACTCAGGGCCACGGCTCTTGGCGTTGTGTCACGGGCTATGAAAGAGGGTGCTGCTCGGGGACCCACGTGGCCCCCTATGGATCCGTGGCGGCTAAGCTGTGGGAACCAAGATGGGAACCGCACGCCCGCCGGTCACGGGCGCTGGGGGAGAGCGTTCAGAGCTCGGCAGGCGCCACGCCCACAGCGGCTCCCCAGCCGGAAAGCCACCATAGGGGAAGAAAAGAGCAAAAAAGTCCCGCTTTAATATTTCAAGCTCGCGGCCCCTCGCCTCGGTGCAGGTCCGCGTCTGTCCCTTTAAGAGATAGGGCACCGCGGAGGGAGACCCGCCAGAGTCCGAACTCCTTTCCGCTTAGCTGTGGGAACCGAGATGGCGACCGCGCGTCCGCCGGTCGCGGGCGCCGGGGGAGAGTGTTCAGAGCTCGGCAGGCGCCAGGGCCCACAGCAGCTCCCCGGCCGGAAAGCCGCCGTAGGGGAAGAACTGTCCTCGGAGCTCCACGTCTCCCGCGGTGATTCTGCACCAATTGCAGTCAGATCCCTGACCGAGTGGATGTGGGGGTCAGTGGGGAGATCAAGCCGCTTTGCTGTGGGGCTGAACCCGCCTCTCTCGTCGGTGAGGCAGGTACGGCCGTCCCGCACTCCGCTGTCTGTTTTCTGTCCCGCACTCTCCAAATTATCCTGGGCTGATTTCCCACTCTCCTCTGTTTTTTCTTGTTCTCTGTGTCCCACGGTGATTCTCCGTGGGTTAACCCCGCCGTTCCTGTGGAGGAGCGATCCTCTAGTGCTGTGGCAGGTCGAGATCCATGCCTTCCTTTCCGGGAGCACGAATCCAGGAGGTCACCTCCACTCCGCCATTTTGGGAAGCCCATAAGATTGTTTAATATGCTAAAGATGGTTCTTAATTTTTGCTCAAAGCTTTTATCAGTCACCATGAAAAGAGAAACTGTATCAACTATATATCCAACTATATATCCTCAACATTGCAAGAGGGAAAAAAATGACAATTTTGTACAACTTTTTTGTTGATGTATAATATATTCTTATTACATCACACTGAAGAGTTGAATTTAGACAAAGCATTTCCATGGGGATGGAGTGCAGTGGGTACTTAAAATATTGACTACACTTGTCTCAAAGATTATTGTCCTTAGGTAGAGTTATCCCTGTTTCCTTGAGTAGAGCCACAAGTTTAACTCCAGGTAAGTCCAAAATTTTCTCAAAATATTTCCCAATTTATATAATAAGAATAATCTTTCTACTTATTTTTTAATTTATTTTTCACATGTGCAATATACCCAGATGGGTTTTTACTCAAGTTGGAGGATATATTTCATAGAAATAGTATTATGATCATGTGGCATATAACAAACTCACTTTTTAGTGACCCTTCTAAAAAATGATCTTCCATAAAAGCTGAAATAGAGGTTAAATGAGAGGACTTTGTAACTGCTGATTGACAGAGAAGTATGCATTAAAATTTTGTCATTAGAAACACCAAAGAGTGATTTTACTTATGATCCCTAAATAAAAAGGAGCAGGGGCAGATTCTCCTAATTGCTGGTATTGATTTAGAATAGAGTTGCCGCTCACACAGCAGCATCTTGCAGCTTGACCCAGAAGAATTAGTGGCCAGAACTTCTTGTTTGTGTGCAATGGATAACGATTCTACAATAGAAGGCTAGGGAGGGCAACTATTCCAATGATATTACAGGTATGAGGCTGGAGCCTCAGAGTTTTTCTCTAAAAGCAAAAGAGAATTAACCTGGAAGCTTTTGATGGAGGGCAAAAGTGCGCAAATGTGTGTCTAATACAAGGGAATTTTGACTTGGAGCTTGACTGCAAGGGGCCATCATATTTGCCATAGAATGCACATTCGAGTAAAAAGAAATAAAGAGAACTAAAAGCCAACAGGCTTCGGTGAAGAAAACAACAAAAGAAAAACCATTTGGAGTCAATGTCTGGGATAGAATCTCCGTTCCATCTTGATCATGTCTTCTAATGTGTGGCAAGGCTATGTTTCTCTGAATCTCAGTAATATTTTAATATTATTTAATTTTAATATTTAGCATTGTTGTAGTTCTAAACAATGTGTAAAACAAAGTGTCAATTATAAAGCTTTATTTGAATGCTCATTTTGTCCATAGAATTTATAGACTATTTTGTCCACAGGACTCACATAATGCTGGGTTATAGCCAACTCTCCAGATAGTTTCCAAAATGATGATTAAGATTATATTTCTACTTCCTAGTGATTCTCTTCTGCCTCTTTTAGAGTTAGATTAATTATTGGCTTTATGGATTTAATTTTAAAAGGTATAGATAACTTATCTTGAAGCATAATCATAAAATTCTTTCAGAATTCTTTAGATCGTGGATACTTACACAACTCATTTTGTGATTTTATTGCCATATGTGAGAATATTACTGGATTGTAAGCAACTATTTTACCTATTGTTTTAACTTCTAGTAAAGGAACTAATTTATAAAATGATTTATACATACACATATAAACATGCACATACACCTGCACATATTTCAAACATTTAAATTGGCAAATTACAAATTTTACATTTTTATATAATTTATGCATAATACACGTTTATATATAATACTATTCCTTGAGTATATATGCTTGGGTATATATACTAGTGCCATTTACTATGCAAAGTGGTTTATACACACAAAGTATCTGAAAGGATATTATTTTAATAGTTTAGAAATATGAAATACCTAGCTAATAAGTGAAAGAGCTCAGATTCAGATTTGGCTCTTTTAAATTTAATTAAGTCCAGGTTTTTGGTTTTGGTTTTGTTTTGTTTCTATTAAACATACTATCCTTTATCTCAATTTATTATTGAGAGAAAGAAGACCTAAGATGATATTTTTCCAATGTATCAATAATCTAACTTCAAAAAGAAAGATTTCATAACAATAAGTAAAATTTTGTGTCTTGAATTTAGCTGACACTTCCTCTCAAGCTTTCTGTGTTATTATTAAGATTCTGATTATTATCTGATGGAATATTGCTTATTTTCAAGTTCTGACTTCCTCTCTGTAACATTTTGTTTTTGGTTTCTCAGGTATATGGAAAATGCATATGAATATTTCCTGTATTGGATGTTATCCAATCTTTGATAGAATATAAGTGTGTATCTCCTTTATGTGAAAAGGAAAAATCTTGTCTATAAAGGATATCAACACTCTGAAGAGCATTCTCCACATTTTCATTTGTAATGAGAGAGCATCAGAAATACATACCTTCCAATAACATGATTCTTTGCATTGAAGAAAGCAGCAATAACGTGGGCAACTTCCTATCAGGCTTGCCTTATTTGGTTTGAGGTAGTACTGCAATTAAAACATTATTGAGGCGAATTCTCAGTGGCTCAGCACTAGACACTTCTTACACACTTGAGTGGGTACAAGTGTAGCCATGTGCAGCCACGTGTGGTAAATCTGTCAGAACTAACAGCAGGGGCTCTGATAAGAGTTCTCCATCAGTAAGCCTGCTTGATAGCTCAAGGTCTTTGAATTGTTATCATAAGCAGCACCTGAGAGTGAGGCCAATGCTAAGGGTCTGTTCAGATTTCTTCGGTGTATGTTTTCTTAACTTTCCATAGGTTTATTCTGTTTTGGTTATCTGAGATCATGCCCGAGTTTAAACCTACCCCAAGCCCTTGTCACATTTAAGTGCTTCCCCCCGTTTGATGAAAGAAAGCTAGAAATGTCATCTGGGGGGGGGGTATAAAAAACTATTTTCCAAATAGAACGGTATGTTTTGTGAGAATAAGAAATAATTAGAAGGTTTACTATATTCCCATTCTCATTATATAACCATAACACATGAGCTCATATTTTAGAGGTATAGGCAATTATGTTCAAATTCCTGATGCTAAGGTTCTCCAGTCTTTACTTTAACAGCTTTTCTAACCTCAACATAACGTAGTCTACACTCTAGCCAGACTGGCTTAATACCTACATCTTTCCTGCATCTTTGTCTGACAATGCCTCTCCTTTCTTCAGATTTTTACTCAGCTCAGCTTTCCACACCATACCCCTATTACTGATATTTCCTGGCCTGTGACCATAATCCAACCCAAATCATACACCCTTGAGAACTAATTACTGAAATTTATTTATTCATAACTTTTCTTCTGGCCTAAGATCATAGACTTTTCCTGCAATTCTGAGCAAAGGTAATGCATCCTTAACCACTAGTACTATGATTTTGAAGACTGTATTCAATTCACCTTGCATAGTATGAAGATTATTTTTAATGGCCATCCAATATGTCAACAATTATACCCCAAAGATTTCTTTAATCCAATTGTAGACAAGCTCACATTACATAAATTCAAAATCTTTATGTGTTTGTGTATGTGTGTGTGAATGTATTACCATGTCTCACTTAGTAGTTTTTGCCACCAGAGTAATTATGTCAAGAGTTGAAAATGTAAAATCCTCCAGGGATTAGGCAGGTAAATACATGAATTAAGCAACCAGGTGTTACAAAAGCAACAGTGCAAGCATGAACTTAAATGGCAGCAGACACAAAGCCAAGATGCTGGGCAGTAAGAGGGAATGATGTGGACTATGAAGAACCCAAGGGTACATGCACTATCAAAGTGGACCAATGCTACTCGGCTATGAAGCATGATACTCATGCAATGGCACAAGCTCATATTAGCCAGACTTTCTAATGTTGTTTATGAGGAATTTAGAAATCTGAGTTAATATGTGACATTTCACAACTTTTCCATGTTGGCAAATAATTCACTGTATAGAACAAACATAATACACCTGTTCGGCTAGTTCTCAGGCTACTAGTTGTGAACTCTGAGTATTTCATATATCTAAAGAGAGATTCTTGAATTAAGAAAATAATAAAAAGAGAAACATATTAAAAGTAACCATAAAATAGTCATTTACTATCATTTACTATTACTAACAACACTTTAGTTGGTTTGTTAATATCAGACATAAAATAAAATATATGGGTAGTAAAGCGCTATTGTAAGAATGTTCCAACCTGGATGATATCTGAGCATAATAAAGAATTCATAAGTATTTTCCCTACTATGTTTGTTCTTCCAGTCTAAAATGAGGAGAGAGTAGGGGGAAGCATTTGGGGGTACAAACAACCACATTTTATTTCTAGATCTATCACTTGTTGACTTGTATAACATTATATAAGTCAACTGATCTCTCAGACTTCAGTGTTTTTGTTGTGTAGTGGTTTTGGTTTTGGTTGTTTGGTAAAATGAATTATGGACTCCTTTAAAACAGTAAAATGTTAAAACTATAGGTGAATAATTAGAATACCATTTGAAAAATTATGTGACCTTCACCATTCACTTAATGTTTGTGAAATGTCTTAAATTGACGAAGGTTGAATAAACCCTGTAAAGCTCTGGTGTTATGTAACTTTATGATTTCATAGGAATAAATTGAGATTTACATACTATATCACTTTAGAGTCATAATCAAAAGGAAGCTTCACAGTCGGAATTGACAATAGCAAATAATTTTAATACTTGCGTTTTCACTATGCGTAGCTTTATTTGCTTTTCTCTTTAAAACGTGGTATGGGCAATGCATAGTAGATGGAGTGTCTCCAGTTTTAATCACTTCACTTTTCATTTGAAAAGTAATTCATCATGAGAAGTCAGTGGGGTATAGAGAGCACTAATTGCAGCAAAATATCAAGGACAGTTTTCCTCTGTCTTAATTAAACATTAATGAGTAAAGTTATTTGCAAATGCATGCTGCAGGGATGGACTTGTCTGTCTACGTTTGGTAAATACTGACACTAGATGTCAAAATAAAGCACCTTAATTGATTTATACAGGAATAGTTTAAAAAGATTGCACCTGGCTTGACATTTCCCTCGGTTTTTATAGAGTAGTTTCTGATAAATTATTTATAAAGAAACTTTTCCTGACCTATCCTAATTACAGGAGTGATTGTTTCCAAACTAATCAATTTGGTGTAAATTTGACTTTTCTCCTGTCAGTTTTGCTATTAACTTAAGGAATTCTACAGTAGATGATGAGGAATTGAGTTTCTTTATATTTCCAGAAGCCGTAAGCAGGCAAGTCACTGTTCCCTGATTATTGGAAATATTTTGTAAGATTTTTAGAAGGTATTTTCCTTTTTTGGAGTAATAGTTTATATGAATTTATTCAAGTTTTATTTCTACATATATGTTAATCTAATTACTTGAGCTATAAACCAAAATTAAACACCTAAGGAGTACTTTAAATTCAAAGTTCAAATTTTAAGCTAATATTTTAAATAACAATGCATTTGATATTTTATAGTGCATGTGATAAGTTAATACAATAAGAAAAGTCATAAAGTAAAACTTTTTGGCTCTCATATCAATATTAAGTTGTTTTGTAGATATCAAAAAGAGAATGGCCCAATATAATCTGTAGATTCTTTGAAATGTAATTTTTTACAAGATTTCCTCATAAATTTCTCTGAATCATTTCCTAGCAATACTTATTGTGATAGGTATAATTAAGTAATACTTTAGAAACTATAAAAACTATAATTAATATTTTAAAATAATTAAGTAGATACTACATTAAGTACTTTGAATTTCATACATAAGAACAGAAAGTACCAATTATGCTATTTAAACTTTACAACAAAATTTTCTGTAGATCAGTGTAGCAACATACTAATTTTCAGAAAATTACAAAACGTCGTGCATACCGTTTAAAAATACCAATATGGGAGTACATATTGTTTTTTTAAAAAAAGGGAGTGTAAAGAAAAAAAAAATCCCTCATGTGTCTCGGAATGGCTATAAACTCTGTATAAATTGTTTTCAGACAGCAATGTTAAATTTCACTCTGAATTCTCCTGAAACTCCCAGTTTCCCAAACCATATGGCTTGATGCAGATAAAATTGGCTTATGGTAAATAGTGTAAACACACTTCACATTTTTCCACCTGTGAAACTACTGAAGTGTTATGGTGTACACGTTTAAGGTTATGAGTACCAGGTTTTCAGTGGATCCTTGTTTCCAGACTCTTTTTGTCCTTCTGGACAATTTCATTGCCACTTTGAAAATAACCAAGTGGCATTTACCTTCTTCGTCTTATAAAGTTCAGGCTTTAGAAAAATTTCGTTTTCAATTTGAGATTCACATCAATGCCATGGATATTTTCTATGTGTTATTAAAAAAAGCTAACTTTGGACTTGAAATTCCCATTTTAAAAAAGCAAAGTAAGTTCAACCTATCCCTCTTCACTTTGTGAAAATCACACAAATACAATAAAAATAACTAATACCAAATTCATCTTTAAAAAAAATTTAGAGATGTCTGAAAACACAAAACAAAAAAATAGAGTTGGATCTCCTGAAAGCAGTGATGATCAACAGTGGTTTGATATATCGTAGTAAAAAGACTCTTGCCACAGATATCAAAAAAGCCACGCAGCCTAAATTTTAAATACTGACAGACCTGGAGGTTCAGAACCAACTATTTTTTTTTAATTTGCAGCAATGTGAGTGGGGTTCTCAGACTGATGGCAGAAGTTTTCTTGACTTGCTTTTGTTCTAAGGATGGATATCAAAGGCAGGGCACTGAACAAGAAATAAAAATGATAAAACTTACTGGTAAGAAAGTCTATATTGGTGGCAGAGGTTAGGAAAAAATACTGTAAATAGGCACTTGAGAAGTGAAAAGTATATCTCATGTTGATCATTGGTAATAAGAAAACTTCTAATTGCTTGAAATAGGAACATAGCCCATCCTTCACATGAAAAATGAGTAATGGAAAAGAGATCCACACAAATTCTACACAAATATTCTCTCATTTTATAGGTTACCTTTTTATGTTGTTCATTGTTTCTTTTACTGTGAAAAAGCTTTTCAGTTTTATATAGTCCTGCTTGTTTACTAGTGCTTTTATTGCCTGTGCTTTTAGTGTCATATCAAAAAGTAATTGCTAAGATCAATGCCATGTAGCTTTCCCCCTATATTCAGTTGTTTGGTTTCATGTCTTACGTTTAAGTTTTTAATCAATTTCAAGTTAATTTTAGTGTGTGGTATAAGATAAGAGTTTAATTTTATTCTCCTACGTATGAAAATCCAGTTTCCCCAACACCGCTTATCGAAAAGACTATCCTTTTCTCATGTGTGTTCTTGGCATTCTCGTCAATGATGAGTTGATCACATATGCATAGGTGTATTTCTAGGCTTATTGGTCTATTTGTCTATTTTTAGATCAGTACCATACTGTTTTGAGTACTGTAGATTTGTAGTATATTTTGAAGTCATGTAATATGATGCCTCCAGCTTTATTCTTTTTCCTTAAGATTGGTTTGACTATTTGAGGTGTTTTTTGTTTCTATATGATTTTAAGAATGCTTGTTTCTATTTCTGTGAAAAATGCTATTGGAATTTTGCTAGGGATAGCATTGAATCTCTAAATAACCTTAGGTAGTATGGACATTTCACAATATTAATTCTTTTAATCTATGGATATGGAATGTATTTTCATTTATTTGTATCTTCTTCGATTTCTTTCATCAATGTCTTACAGTTTTTAGTATATGGGTTTTTTACCTGTACCTCCTCAGTTAAATTTATCCCTAAGAATTTCGTTGTTTTTGATGATATTATAAATGGGATTATTTTCTTAATTAATTTTTTCAGATAGTTCATTGTTAGTGTGTGGAATTTCAGGTGATTTTTGCATGTTGGTCTTATATTCTGCAACTTCACTGAATTTATTTACTAGTTCTAACATTTTTTGGCAGAGTCTTTGGGATTTTCTATAAATAAGATCATGTTATCTATAGTGACAAACAATTGTACTTCCTTGCTTTTTTCTTTCTGATTTTTCTTTTTCTTTTCTTTTCTGCCTAATTGCTCTTAGTAGCACTTCTAGTACTATATTGAATATAAGTGGTGAGAATAGATATTCTTGTCTTGCTCCTGATTTTAGAGGAAAAGCTTTCAAATTTTCACTTTTGAGTATGATGGTAGCTGCAATCTTGTCATAAATGACCTCTATTATATTAAGATACATTCTTTATCTACCTAATTTGTTCAGAGTTTTTGACACGAATTGATGTCGAATTTTGTCAAATGCATTTTTTGGCATCTATTGAGATGATCATATAATTTCTATCCTTTTTGTTGGTGTAGTGTATTATATTTATTTATGTGCGTATGGTTAACCATCCTTGCATCTCAGGGATAAATCTCACTTGATGATGTTGTATGATCCTTTTAAAGTGCTGCTCATTTTGGTTTGCTAGTATTTTGTTGAGGATTATTACATGTTCATGAGGGATACTCATTCATTTATTTTTAAATTCTTATCTGGATTTGGAATCCTTGTATCATATTTTTTTCTTTGAGAAACTTTAATATATGGTTCAATTATGTTTTGTTAAGAAATGCTTTTGAGAAATCTGATGGAAATATGATTTTCTCAACTTCATTTGGGACTTGCAATTTTTGTAAAATGGATAAGGGTTGTTTTTTTTTTTTTTAAATTTCCTTTATATTTGAAATGCAGTCATTTTCCCTAGAATATGTCTTGGTTGTTTTGGTTTTGACAATTCTGAATTGATTTTTTCCAGTTACACAGTGCTCACATTCTAAACATATGTTCAAGTTCTTCTTAATTTGGGGAACATTTTCTTGAATTATACATTTTACTATTTGCTCTGCAATTATATACACGTTGGATCATCTTTGCCTGCTAAATTGATCCTCTCTTGATCTGTTTTAAAATTTTACTCTCTGTCTTTATTTTCCATATTTCTCCCTTTCCTTTTATTGTTGTAACTTAAAATATGTCTGTGCTTACTTATGTTGTTTCTTGTTTACTCTTCATTTCTAATTTTTTTTAATTTTGTATTTCTTTCTTAAGCTCTTTCAGTTCCCTTCCTATCACTCAACAATATTATTTTGACACTTCCTATTTCTAATTTTCATTTATTTTATAGTTTTTTAAAACTTGTTTAGCTAATTCTGTAATATTAAATTAGTGCTTCCATTTACTTAATGGCCTTATGTTTTTATAATGCCTTAATTAACTGTTAGTGCTTTATTCAAATTATTTTTCCTTTTTTCTTATAGTATATTTATATGTGATTCAATCACAATCTTTTTTATTCCCTCATGTTTAAGTGAAATGTGATTTTTCTATACTCCAAAGGGTTATTCATATAAAAGAAATAGGAGAATTATCTCTAGAGCTTTCTCTTTTGTTGTTGCCATGACACTCTAGAAAAAAACATGGCCTTCTATGTGGCCATATCCATATTCTGATATTCACATCCAATGAATCTTTTTCCACTTTTCTTTATCTGAATATGGTGTTTTTCTTGCCACAGTATTCTTATTACCATGTTGCTCAATTTGGTTTCTATTCCCAGTATATTCCCCCTAAGACTGAGTTTTTATTTTTCTAGAAGTAATTTTTACTTTAACTTGGTTTTTCTTATTTATTTTGTTTTGTTTTGTTTTTTCCATGAAGGGTATAGTCTTCTCCAATATTTTCTGATTTCCTGTGCCCATGGGCATGCAGTCTTTTGTACCTATATTCCACCAAATGAAATACATGGAAATTTTACCAAGTCTACTTAGATCTTCTTGCCAAGGATTCTCTGAGAGTTGTTCTCAGCTTTTGAAAATCAGTATGTAATAGTAATTTTGTGTTTTGTGCCCTTTAGGATCACCAGGGCTCCTTTTCTCTGCCAGCTATTAGCTCTCTAAATTTGATTACACCCCATGCATTTATTTTCATCAGTTCATTTAGTATATAATTTTTCTTTCTTCTAATGTCTTTGTCAAATTTAGGTATCAGGATTATATCAACCTCATAAATTCAAAGAGTGTTCCCTCATTTTCTTTTTTCTTAGAAATGCATGTAATGATCATACTATTTTAGAACTCTTTTTAAAAACTACCTAGGCCAGGTATTTGTTTGTTTAATAATTGAGTCAATTGAGTATTTATAATATGCTCTGGTTATCTATTTTTTAGACAGGTTTTTGTAGTTAATTTCAATCCAGAAATTTTTCTACCTACATATTTTATCCTATATTTTGAAATTTATTGGCAGAAAAGTTATTTATAGTGAAATAGTATTATATGTTTATTTTCTGTACCCTCTGTGGATATATTCCTAATATTATTAATGCCTCTTGCTTTTTCATTTTACTTTTTATTTTCTTTCTCTCTTTCTCTCTCTCTCTTTCTTTCTTTCTTTCTTTCTTTCTTTCTTTCTTTCTTTCTTTCTTTCTTTCTTTCTTTCTTTCTTTCTTTCCTTTCTTGCTTTCTTGTCTTTCCTTTCCTTCTTTCCTGTTTTCTTTCCTTCTTTCTTTCCTATATTTTAATAGAGATAGAGTCTCTGTTACCCAGGGTGGAGCACTGTGGCCTGATCATAGCTCACTGCAACCTTGAACTCCTGGCCTCAAGTGATCCTCTCAACTTAGCCTCCTGAATTGCTGGTCCTACAGCTGCATGCAACTACTAATTTTTTAACTTTTTGTAAACATGGGGTCTTGCTATATTGCATAGGCTGTCCCCTCCTCCTCTTCCTTCTTTTTCTAAATTAATCTTGCCAGACTTTATTTTTTTTCGATACACTAGCTTTTAACTCTTCCAGAAGAAAAAAAAATTTAAATGAGTAAAAACTAAGGTATAATTGCAAAAACTACAGAGTAATGAATGGAAAAACTATTTTAAGAAGTTTCGTACCTAGGATGATGATTACAGGTCAACTAGTAAAGGCAAAGATTACAAAAGATGTTAAATGGAATTCAGACCCAAGGTTCCTTCTTTAATCCCCTACAGCTATGGTCCCCAACTCCCAGGCTGTGGACAGGTATCGGTCCATGGCCTGTTATGCCCCACAGCAGGAGGTGGGTCATGGGCAAATAAACAAAGCTTCACCTGCATTTATAGCTCCTCCCGATGCTCACATCACACATAAGTTCTGTCTTCTGTCAGATCAGTGGAAGCATTAGATTCCCATGGGAGCACAAACCCTTCTATAGACTGTGCATGTGAGGGATTTAGGCTGCGCTCTCCTTATGAGAATCTAATGCCTGATGATCTGAGGTGGAGCTGGAGTGGTGATGCTAGCACTGGGTAGTGGCTGCAAATACAGATTATCATTAGTAGAGAGATTTGACTGCACAATTAGTAATGCACTTGACTCATCTCAAAACCACTCCCCTCACCCCCATCCATGGAAAAATTGTCTTCCATGAAACCAGTCCCTGGTACCAAAAAGTGTGGGAACTGCTGCCCTATAGGGGCATCCCCTGAATCAGTGAGCTCAGCAGTCAAGATGCATTGAGTTCTTACTGTGTCAGAGAAACATTGTTTTCCTTGGCTTGACACCTCTCTCCCTTTTTAACCATGGTGACCATATCATCTTCATCTCTGGTAATAAGATTACACCAGGCTCCATGGTGCTTGGATTCTGGATACAAAATCTCTAGTCATGCCACAAGATCTAGGACTCTTCCAACTTTCAGATTAAGCATGGTATGGGGAGCTCTCACAAGGACTAGGAGCTGTCCATCTTTTCAAGTGGCAGATTTACCCATGGTTTTCACACAAACTAAATGATTTAAGGGTCAATTTGATGTAGCAATTAAAAGAATGATACAAAGAAGAGAAGTTAGAATTAATAAAGATAAAGAGAAATTAATAAATAAGCCAAAAACTGTAGAACTAATAAATTAACTGGTTCTCTAAAAAAATTAATAAACTATTAGCCTAATATAGGAAAAAAAGAAGATAGCAAAAATATGAAAGCACCGATGATTAGAAAATAATCTCTTAGAGGAGGAAATTTTGAAATTATATGTCAGTATATGCATTCATCTGAAATCTAGAAAAATTTTTAATCTATATAAAAAATCTATATAAAAGAATAGACTATAGAAATTTATATTAAAAGTGAGACAAAACCTAAATAGACTAATTACCATAAGAAAGCAAAGATGTCAAAAAAAAAAAAAAATCTTCAACAACAGCTCATCCCCAGTAAAAATTCTGGAAGCTCAGTTGATTTGAAAGTTAATTCTTTCAAAACTTTAAAAATTAGAAACTTCTGGGATGATTTATTTTTAAAAGCTTTTATATAATTACTAACAAAACAATTAAATCATTCATACCAAACCCAGAGGAAATAAAACATAAAGCAAAAACTAAGAATAAATCTTACTTCTGGATACCATTACAATACCCTAGAAAAACTGTAATTAAATTAAAAAGGCATTGAAAGAATAATATACAATGATCAACTGGGGTGCTTTCCAGGAATGCAAATATCAGGAAATTGTAAAAGAACCATGGTGAGTAAGCAAGTAAAAACAAAGGTAATATGATTTTTCCATACATGGTGAAATGTGTTCAATAAAATTCACATTTGTTCTTGCTAAAAGTAAAAACTATTACAGTATTAAGGCTACACAAATGTATAGTTAAGTTTCTCTTTTTCAGTACAAAGCAAGTAATTTTCCAGTAATTACAGGGGAAACACAAAAAGCATTCTCACAAGTTGGCAACAAGGCATATTGTCTATTTTTCCATTATTATTAACAACTTTGAACATATGAACCAGTGCATTTTGACAAGAGGAAAAAAATAAAGTATAAAAATTGGATAGAAAAAAATGTAAATTGTTCTTTGCAGATAATGTGATTCTACACTTTGAAAATTTCACTTAATTAACTAATAAAATTGATAAGTTTAGATAATAAAGACTTTAATAAGTTGACTGAGTAGTCTAATTTACAGAATTTAAAAGAAAATTTTGATATTATAAAATGTTTAATACTACAGCATTATTATCTATTTTGGCATCTGGTAGGGAAAGAACATAATCATTACTTTTTGGTTTTTTGCATAATTTATGAAAATTCTTACATATTTACTCTTTGGGATTCACTGTAGGATTATTTTATCATATGAGATTTTGACGGAGATATATTAAATTTCCATGACAGATTTATTTTAAGAAAATTGACTTCCTTATGTTATTGAGTCTCTTGTTTTATAATAGTCTCTTAATTCATTCAAGTTTTACTTTATGTTCTCTAGTGGAGCATTCTATTTTTCTTTGTATAATTCTTGCTTATTTAGAAAGTATATTTATTAGCATCTATTATATCTAGTTTTTAAAAACTAGTAGCATAAGTTCAGAAAATTCTTGATGTTTGTTGATTTAATATTAAAAGATTATCTTTCTAGAAATCTTTTGAATGATAGTGTTTTTAAGTAAATATCTTCAAATAGCAATGATTTAAATACATACACAGATGTGTTTTTGTGTGTGTGTGTGCATGTGTGCATATAATTGAATTGGCTAACCTAACTCACAATAATTTGTAATAATTGTGGCTGTGATGGACATTTCTGTTTTATTCTTTACTGGGAATGTATCTAGCATGTTATTACTAAGCACAAAGCTGTCTAGTGTTAAATACATGTTTACATGTTTGTACATTCATGGGCTCATTAAGAAGTTGATAATTGGCAATGTTGTGGGTATTGAAGTAGGGAATGGAGTGATCATCTAGATATTGAGGGTAAGAATATTCCAGAAGAGAAACCACCACCATAAGGGCACTAGTTTCTGGAATGTAGACAGGACAGCAAAGAGGTTGAGGTAACAAGAGCAGCTGAAGAAGAGGAAAGTGATAGAAATTAGGTCACAGGCCTTCTTTAAAGGCCTGAATGTTGAGAGCCAGTATTGCAATGACTTTGGCTTTGATTGTGAGTACAAAGGGAATCATTGTGGAATTTTCAACTAAGTAGTGACATAATCAGATTTGTATTTTTTAAAGAATCATTCTGATAGTAGCATCTCTGATTCTACATTGTTTAAGCCTTTAAATTACCGTGTTTCCCATTCTTGTCAAACCCCCAATTCTCTTTCATATCAAAGTATAAAGTAGATGATGGGAAATAAGGCAAAAATGCCATTTGAACAATGTTAACTGGGCTCCTGTTGTTGTTAACTGTTGTCTTAATGAGGATGATCACAGATTATACAATTTTTTTCTGATTGCCTATTTGCATATAACCCCAATGATCACTTGGTCTTTGGGATTGAATTGAGTTCTTTGTGTCCTTTCCCCTTATTGGCCATCCCAGTATATCAGAACACAAATTTTAAATAGCTTATCTGAAGTCTAAAGCCTTTACATGATGCATTAAAACTGAGCCATACGCTGTAAGTTATGAGGTGCAATAATTAATTTTCTCATTTCTTCACATTTCCATGTTGTTAAATGTTAATCAATTCCTGCTGTTTTGGAGGTCAGAAATTTAAATGTTAGGAATAATACCCATAAGGAAATACATTTATTGATATTTAAGTTATTGAAAACAAAAGGATAGAGTGACTAACATTTAACACAGAACTAAATTAAATATATTTGATATCCCCCAATAAGTGTGCATTTTATGACTATTATCACTATAAATAACATTTAGTAAAATGGTATATTTTTATTTTTATCCTGTGCTTATTACCTACCTGGATTTTCATAAAGCTACAGAATTTATTTACTTCCAATTGCTCAATTTATAATACTTCTATAAATATTAAGCTATGTATCAAGCATATAGTTCTTCCCATTTCTTCACTTATTTAATTACCCCTTCATTCAGCAACTGTTTTTGAGCACCTACTATGTGTCAGATGCTGTATTCCTAGATGTTTCAGATGCTGTAGGGAACAAAACAAAGATCTTTGTCCTAGCAGAGCTTTCATTTTAATAGAGGAAGAGAGACAAAAAGCAAGCCTAGTAAGTTATATGGTATTTTATAAGGGATGAAGGCTGTGAAAAAAACTAGAGCAGAGTAAGGGAGACTGAGGCTATGGGGACAGGAAGCCTCAGGTATTATTGCAATTTTGAATGAATGTGTCAAGACAGGTCTCATTGAGAAGGGGAGATTTGACAATGCTCTGAGGGAAGTGAGGGCATAACCATGCATTTATCCCCTGAGAGTGTTTTTTAGGGAGGGAAGGAAGCTAGGATGGCAGACGGGAGTGGAGATAACTGTAAAGTACTAGGACAAAATAAAAGAAAGTAACAAGAAGTCAGATCTCATAGGGTGTTGCCAGACATTTTAAGTACTTTTTTTAAATTTTGACATAAGTGGGGAGCCATTTCAAAGCTTGGAGGAGTGACTTCATCTGCATTAGGCTTTGACAGAGTCATTCTGGCTACTGTGCTGAGACTAGGCTGGGGAGGACAAGGGTCGAAGCAAGGAGCGCAGCAAACCAGCTACCACAGTGACCCAGGCTGGAGAGGATGGCAGTCAGATCAGGGTGGTGACAGGGGACGTACTAAGAAAATTTGGGATTCTGGTATATTTTTAATATACAGTGAGAAGATGATAGATTAAAAATGGGCATCAAAGAGAAAGAAATTTTAAAACAATTTCAGGATTTAGGTTTTTTTTTTTTCTCTTAGAAACCGGAAGTTTGGTGATGCCATCAATAAGTTGTGCAGAACTGCGGAAGGAGCAGGTTTGAGGGGAGAGAGAAGAAATTGAGGTTGGAATGAAGAGTTGAGACATTGAACTTGAATGATCTTTTGGACAGCCAGATGGAGAAGTGGAGTGGGTAGTTGTCGGAGATAGGAGTTTGCAGTTCTGGAGAAAAGCCTGGCGGGGAGAGAAACCTTTGAATCATCGCATGTTGATGGTTTGCCAAGGTCTGAGACTAAGTGAGCTCTCCATGGAGTGAGGGTAGATGGAACAGAGGGTGAGGCCTAAGCTCTTAGACGCCTCAGTGTAAAGAGATCAAGAAGAGAAGACCAGCAAAAGAAATGGCAAAGGCGCAGAAGTGTGGTAGAAGGAATTCCATGCAGGACTGGATTCCTGGGCATCAGCCTGTGCAGGGTCTTTATCAGAAGGACACAGTCTTTATCCATATGAGTTGCTATAACAAAAATCCCATAAATTGGGTAGTTTATAGACAACAAATCTTTATTTCTCACAGTTCTGGAGGCTGGGGAGTCTAAGATCAAGGCACCAGTAGATTCAATGTCTGACCAGGTTCCATTCCCCATATCGTGTGTCCACATTTCTTTGATATTCTCACCTTCTATTTATTTTTTAATGCCTGCTTCTTTTCCATCATCTCTACTGAGATTTAAAAAAGCTGTGAGTGTAAGAGTCATTATGTTTATTAATATATTTTCTTTATTTTTCCTAATTTTATAATTTCAGACCCTAGCACACTTTCTGGTACATAGCAAATGCTCAATTCTTATTTGCTGTTGGCTTTTCCAAATGTTCAGTGACCACCTGATTGATAAATACAGCGACTTTTTCTCATTCCACAATCTCTGTCATTTCTACTGCTTTTCATAAGGTTTTCTTCTTTCTCCATCCTAAATTAATTTTACCTTGGATTATGTTGAACTATACTACTGTGCACATTCTCCTTTCCAAATATTCCTTTGACATCTTTTCATTACTTTTTCTCTTCACTCTAAATAGATAAAGCAATCAGATATAAATAATATGATTAATAATTAGTCCTCAGCTTTCTTCTTTTCTTATTATCTGCCGCTCCTTTCTTGAATCTCCATGACTGTTACCTTCCAAGTATGTATGTCTGTGCCTCTCTCTTCAGATTCAAAGTGAATGTTACCCTGGCAACTGGCCATCTCAGTCACTGTGTTTTTCGGGTATCTAACCCTAAAATTGTCCCACCTGTCTGCTTCTTCTAATTTCCTTATTTCTGTTGATTATCATGCTGTCAGTAACTTAACCTTTAGCATCTTCTTGGATGCTTACCTATCATTAATGGACTGCTCCTAAAGTTTCCATTTTTAAGTGGCATTTGTGTATGTTCCTTCTCTAGAGCCACTGCCGTAAGCCTGATTTTGTCTCTCAGCCTCTCTAAACTGCCAGACTCTCTGCAGTCTGATTCCTTCCACACAAAGTCAGAATCACATATCCAAAGCATCATTTCCATTATATTACTTACCCCCCAAAAGAATAAAATCTCCAATCTCTCCTTATTGTCCCTGGCTCTCAGACTGTGTCAGGACACTCTCCCAGACTATACCCTATACCCAGTTGTGGGTACGTCTATACCACACTATACCCAGTTGTGGAGTACGTCACCCATGATAAGTCAGCGATCACAACAAATCCTAAAGTTTGTGAATGATTTGCTTTTTCAAAAATATATTAAGTGTGGACTCCTGCACATCATATCACATTTAATTCTTTGCTTTTCAAAATATTTTTCTTGAGTACAAGAGAAAGCAAGAAAGGAGAAGTGGTGAGGAAAACACAGATAAAATTCCAAAAATTGCATGTTAACCCACAGGTTGGGTTATCTATTTCACAGCTCTAAGTATCCAACCATCACTGATATACTATAAGTGGTTATGCTGTTCAAAAGTTATTATAATCTGTAAAAATATTCAACTTATTTCCTTGGATTTTTATTTTATTTAATTTTATTCAGTGTCTTTTGTTTTTATCAAAACACATGAAATATTTTGTACATATGATAATTGTCCATCTTGTATGCCTCAGAACACACACACACAGAGTTGAGAATTATTGAACTGCATATTTTAATGCAAACATAACCCTGGTGGCAGGTGAGAACAGATCAACCTGCCTCACATCTATCACCAGCTTATTTGTCACTCACAATCACTCTGTAGTAGTAGGGACATTCCTCTTTTTCCTAATCTTGCTTTTGGCCACTTCTTTTTCCCTCCATTCTCACATGTCAAAGGCCCATTTCCAATGGCACCTCCTCCAGGAGCTCCATAAAATCTGCCCTGTCTTTGTACCCCAACTTTCCTTGTACTGTCCTGGAGACACAATATGTGGCATGTTTTACAGTCATCGGTATATTTATTTGTATTAACTTTCTGCAAGACTCCAAATGTTTCTTGTATAAATCACCCTGGGACCAGAAAAAGTGTCTTAAAATGAAGCAAAAAAAGACTTAAACACTAGGAATATTTAAAGCTCTTATTAAAAGCTTGGTTCTTTTTTACATGCAAGGAAAAAAATACATATTTAACTAACCTCAAGGTGAGATTCCTCACTAGTGTTCCTTATATCATATCTTCCAAAAAAGTCAAATAAATTTATTTTTACATGAAGGTTAACATTAGGTTCTCTACATTAATGTATTATTACTACAGTGGTGATGATTACCCACATGGTAATTGTTAAAACAAAACACACAAAGAGTTTGAGTGTCTAACTATAATAAATTATACATATTTCCTAGCTAATGAGCATGTGCTTCTAAATATCCAGACAAAATAGACTTAAACCATGTTATAATGTTTTTTAGTCTGTGGAATTACATTTTAAATGAAGCTAACTTCCTTAAAATAGCATTCTGTTGATGCTTTAATAATATTAACTTAAAACAATGTTCTGAGCAGTGATATTTGAAGTTCTAGAGGAGTAAATAACACAAAATAATAATTTGCTCTTGGATAATACAGTGGATTCCATATTAGTTATAAATATGTGTTCTCAAACTCTTCTGTTGATATGCTTTGACAAAATGAGGCCAACATTCAAATAAAGAATAGTTAAACGGTGACATCTAGATAAGCTAGTACTATACTAGCAAAAGGAATAGTTTATGGATTTGTATTTCAGAATTACTCATGTAAAGGCAGCATAAAACATAAGCATAATATAGGTATTGAAGAAGACTATGATAATATTTATTATGTTTACTTTTTTCAGTCTTTAAACTGGATAGATACATACCAATTCACGAAGGAAAATGAAGTAAATCACGCATAAATTTAGTGAGAATTACATGGTGATATTTATGAGTGAACTATTGTAATGTTTCATGGTTTAGACTTGCAGTGACATGGCAATTCAAGTACATTATCTTTGTGTTACAAATATATTTATGGATATTTTAACTCCCCTAATTCTTGCCTGAATGTCATGAAAAAAGATAGAATATATGTCGTCATAACTCTGCAATTTCAGAGTGACTTTATGTTGTCCTGCATGTGTGTATGTTAGGGCTAGATAGTAAAATCTGTAATGAATATTTTGATTTCTGATATATATATATTTTAAAAATTTCAATAAGCATTTATTTTTATAGCTATAGAGTTGGAAAAAGAAACATTTGTGTGTGTATGTTCTTTCAAAATAAGCTAATCTATCACTCTGTTTCCCCCAACATTTATGAGAAAGAATAGTTATTTTATTTTTTAAAACCGTTGTATATATTCTACTGAGGTTCATTCTCTAGCAGTTTCTTGTTCTCAAGGAATACGTTTTGAATGGGGAAAACAATATTTCTTCAGAAACACTGATGATTATAGAAGAAATATATGACAAGTCAAACACTGAATTTTGTACTTACTGAGAAGAACCTGAATGGAATTTCAACTGTTTGAAATGATTCCAGGTTGGGCGAATTGCCAGTTTTAGAATTTTGGATTTTTCTATTTCATACTATTTTCCTACTTAGAAAAAATATACCCTATTTATTAACAAATTTAAAATTCAATAGAGCAATGGTTTTGTAAATAGGAATGAAGGAATTCAATGTATCTGATGAAAGTAGTTTAAAAATTAAATTCTATTGAATTTTTCTTTATATAAAGAGATGATTTAATCCCTGTGTGTATTCTAACAAACACATTATACTGATCATGAGAATTCATATAAATGAAACTAGAATAAAGATTAAATGTACAGGAAAAAAATGGAAAATACTGCTACCAGTAGTACATCAAGGCAGGTGGGGGAGTCTACACCAGTAGGAAGACTGTTTAGAATTGCTGGGTCATGGTGACAATAAAGAGATAATTTAGTTTCACTTAGTGTTATTATCCTTTTACATTCTCTATTAATAATGTTCGTCCTTATTGCTTGCACTTAGAATAGACGGCTACCTTTGATATGCAACTGCTTGTCACTTCTGCTTGAGACATGACAGAATGGAAGAAAATGCCCGTTATCTTTTTTAAATGAATATTATTATTCACAGTGGGGATTTATAATAATGAGGATCATAAGAATTCACTGCTTTAAATACTTTAGCACACATTATCTCATCTAATTTTCACAACTGACTGATAAAGTAGGTATTGTGATTCTCATATAAATAAGATGCATAAACATTAAGTAACTTATCCAAAATTGCACACATAGTAGGTGGTGATCCTGAAACCCTGGAACTCAACTCAGAGTCTTGTGTTCTTAACTGCCATGCTCACATGTCTCATTAGTCATCTAGTACAGAAAAAGATTTGACAAAGAAACTGCTACTATACATAGATAAAATGATGAGTTAATCTGCAATGAAGTACTGATTCACCTATGCTTTCTATTTTAACAAAATTAGTATTAATATTCTTTGGGAAGCTACCATCAATTGTTTGCTTACTATGTGCCAGATACAAGGAACTTTCCTTCCAAGATCTTTTATTCTGCACAACCACAGGTGAGCAACATTATTACCACCTTTTTATGAGGAAAAGGCATCCACAGAGGTCACAAACTATGTGACTAGAAGTGTAGAAATTTAAGTTCAGGTCCTCTTGACTCCACATTTCATGTTGTTAATTAGTAAATCGAAGGCTACAAAACAAAAACATAAGAAAAAAATGTAAAAACCTATAATATTACTTATTTGATATATATACTCAATTTTAGATTCACAACATAGAGTGTTTAACATTAACCATCATATGACCTCAATTATTAAGCTTAGATCAGAATAGACAACATCATGTTTAGGAAAATGGCACTGACTTATAAGATGTTAAGCAATAAAAAGGAATAAGAAATACAAGTAAAAAACATAAATACTTTTACAAATCCAATTTTCATAAATAAGAGTATAGTGTAAAATCTATTTCCTGTATGTATCACTAAGGGTTCTGCAGAGAAACAGAACCAAGAGAGTTATTATAAGGAATTGATATATACGATTATGGAGGCTGGGAAATCTCAAGATCTGCAGTGTGGAGGCCTGAGAACCAAGAAAGCCAATGGGTTAGGTTCTAGTCCAAGGCCAAAGGCAGGAGAGACCTATGCCCCAGCTCAAAGACAGTCAGAGAGAATGAATTCTCTCTTGCACAGTCTCTTGTTCTATTCGGATCTTCAATGTATCTATATGAGGTCCCCCCACCATGAGAAGGGGAAACTTATTTACTTAGCCTACTGATTCAAATGTGAGTATCATCCAGAAATATACTCACAGACACACCCAGAATAGTGTTTAACCAATATCAGAGCACCATGTAGCTCAGACAAGTGGAAATATAAAATTAACCATTATACTACATAAGAGAAATTTGTTCAGGTAGTTCTATTGTCATGTTTGTGATGAAGTAACGATGAAATAAACCATCTATTTATTTATTCATTTATTTACTTCTGAGACAGAGTCTCACTCTGTTGCCCTGGCTACAGTGCAGTGGCATCATCATAGCTCACTGCAACCTCAAACTCCTGGGCTCAGGTGATCCTCCTGCCTCAGCCTCCCAAGTAGCTAGGATGATTACAGATGTGTGCCATCATGCCTAGATAATTTTTCTATTTTTTGCATGGGTGGCATCTCACCATGTTGCCTAGGTTGGTCTCAAACACCTGCCTGAAGTAATCCTCCCAACTCAGACTCCCGAAGTGCTAGGATTATAGGTGTGAGCCACTGCGCCTGGCAAACATGTAATTTTAGAATGTGAGATTTTCTTGAGTTGAGGAAATGCAAAATTCTTCCATACACATAAAAAAGTAAATAAGATTTTTATAAAGGTGAACTTACCACTGGAAAGAGCATCACTTTAATATGTCAGTCTTCAATATCATATCCTGCATTTTTTATCATGCAGAATTTTTTATTATATCATTGTGTAAATAAAGGAAAAAAATGAACCCTTTTTACGACTCTTGAGTTTGGTCACGTTTATTGGGAGCTCATGTTTTTATAGTTACTTGTTATCAATTGAAGAAATACTTGATGTAAAACGTCACAATTTGCAAATAAACTGGGATTTAAAAAGAATTTAATATATTTTAAAGGGTCTTTAATTCATTCATTTTTGTGGAAATTTTGGTATTCTGAGTACAGAAAATGTATACATGATGTAAACTTTACATTTTCAATTCTAGATTCTAAAGTAAGGCTCTTCTTTAAATAATGATGCAAGGAACAGAAGAGATAATAGTTTTGATGAGAAGGAATGCTGAGGACAAATGTATAAGGCTGAGACACATTGTAGGATTCATGTCCTACAGTTGTTATTTCAATCTTACTGAAGATTGCAGTTAACTGTTAAGTATCTCATTTTCAATTACCTGATAAAATTTCCCTTTAACCATAACTCCCAGAGAAGTGTCACAAAATTAATGTACACTAAAGAGAGGAAGGTATTACAAAATTATATTAACTGATTCTAAATGTTCAAAGATTGCATATTGACAAAATTATTTCTTTTTGTGAAGTTTTCCGAGGGCTTGGAGCTTAGGAACTGTTAATTTATTGTACAGTAGGAAAGTATGGCTCAGTGTTTAATAATATGTTTTTTGTCTCATCTTGTACAAGTCATTTAACTTTTCTGTGTCTCATTTTCTTCATCATAAAATAGGAAAATAATACTAGTTATCTTATGGAATTATTGAGAAGTTTATATGAGTTAGTATTTATGAGAATGCCTAAGAGAGTGCCTTATACTACTAAGTACAGTGTAAGTGTATAGGCACATGTGTTTATACACACAGTGTGTCTACATGTGGGTTGGGAATTTTTATGTATTATTCCATTTGAGAATCCAAAAACTATTAACTTTACAAGATAATAAGATTGTAAAATTTACAAAAAGTATTCTCATCGGTTTACAAAGGAACCTAAGGCTGAGAGAGCCCTGTAGTTTGCTCACGTTCCTAAGTTAGAAATCTAAACTGAGACTAAAATCTGGTTTGCTTGCCTCCGAAATATATTCATTTCTCACTAAAGTAATGGCTTTCACACTCATAACATCATACAGAATAAATAAGAGTAGAGAGACCTCATAGTCTGATTGTGGATGAGACACCCTTATAGTTGTCCCCAGATCTTTGGTGTCCCCAACATCTTCCCAGTGATCTCCACCAGCCCCTTTGTGTTCTCCCTTTCTCTGATCCAACCAACTGACAACTTTGCAATCTCATAGAAAATGCTGAATTTGTGTTTTCAATAGGTTTTTCCATCACTAAAACACTCTCTTGTAGAAATGAGTAGCTCTGGGTTTTAATAGAATCCTAAAACATAAGCAGGGAATTCAAAGCAAAAATAATTCAAAACTCTGCAATGATTTCTAACCATAGCTCTTACATGGTTTTGAGTAATGGTGTCTGTCTCCCTAACACAGCCACAGAGGTAAAATCAGCTCTGGGTTACAGAATTCAACGATCTCTTATTAGTCTTCAATGAGCCCCTTTTTCTATCACTGTCATTAATATGAGAATAAGATTTTTTTAATCAATAAAACCTTACATCTTCTCTAGTTTATATGATAAAAGGAATTAATTTGCAAACATAATACTTTACATATTAATAGTAACAAATTATGTGACACATCTCTCAAATATTCAACTGAGTGAGACATTCTGATAGGATGACAATGTGTCCCAAGGGCTCTGTTGAAAACTATTTTGCCCCACTGCCCAAAGCAGTGATGTAATGATTGGCACTTTTGACTCCTAAAAAGAAACACATAGGTTCACTTTTCATTTTGCCACTGATTTTTTTTTTTTTTTAACTTCTCTTTGGCTTGATCTCCAATCTACTTGTGGCTTAAGTTTGGCTTTATGTATGACTGTGCTATCTTTTTTAATTTAAATAAAACCCAAAGGCCTCTAATTCTAGGAATAAAGCAGTCACAGAGGAACTGAAAAGGTGAAAAGAAAAAAAAAGTGATTGATGTGAAATGGAAGGAATTTGACAAGAAGAGATACAAATCTTTTCTGTTTCCTATGTTACAAATGTGAACAAATCGAAGATTAAAAATCTTCTGTGCAATTTGCCTAAAGTCTCAATTCATCCTCAGATGTTTTAACACAACCAATTTAAACACTGTCTATTATCTCCTAGGATCAAAAGAATCAATCAACATCTTCTACAGTCTTATGGGTCCTCAATCATGCTTGCCCAAGGCAATGAAAATCAAATCAAAAGCTGCCTCTATGGGTAGGGGGTTATAACTCAATATAACAGAAAATACCGCAGTAGTAAAAATCCTTGCATAAAATGAAAAGTAATTCATGCTCATTGAAAACTATATCCTTCCAGAGATTATGTGGAGATTTTCTCAATCTGTTCTTTTTCCCTCAAAATGAGTTTTTAAAATGTCAACCTGTTATTCTTTCTGAGGCAGAAGATTAATTTTGTAATCAATCCAACCACCATGTTCTCTTCATTTTGAAAACTAAGTTATGACTTCCATTTAGATAAATTTTTTTGAAAAATCAATATTCATTTTTAAAATAACTATAAAATAGAAATATTTAAATGCATGCATATCTATCTGTATATTTACCAACATGATTATGTGTGTGGATGTGTGTGTGTGTGTGTGTGTGTATGCATGTCTGGGTGATAAATAGCCAAGGTATTTGCCACAGTAATAGGATTGACTAAAGTGTAGAAATCGAAAGGACTCAGGACAGTCTTTCAATCTGCATTTTCAATGCAGCTGGCTAGTTTGATTGCAATGAAGAAAAAGTCTCTAAAATGGTTTGTCTGTGGTCTTTCATTGAATATAGATCTGAACTTGCTGTCTTTCTTATTATTGCCTTTACTTTCATCTGCTGCATATGAAATATATATTAAAAACAACTCAATAAGTAAATTTGAGATTTTAAGTCTGCCCATTTTTGTGAAATGTAAAGAATCATGTATTTCTAATTGCTTTAGTGAGGATAAAATCCCCCCCCCATTAAGTCTGTATTTAGTAGTTAGCTTTCTATGGTTTTGATAGTGGTGTGCACTCAAATCTTATTACTATTAGAACCCTACTTACTGATTCAGGAAGCAAAAGAAGTGAAATATTAACTTTGGATCCTTTACTAAATGTCTGTAAAAATTATTTAAATTCTGATGGTGATATTCATATCTCTAGCCATGTCCATGGAGTGGAATAGGGGTGAGGTGCTTCCCCAGGCTGCTTCCATGCTTTGAAAAAAAAATTTGTAGTTACATACGTCCATATTATACCCACATATTTATTGACGTTCCACTAGAAACAAGCTTGTGGGAGAGTGTCACCATGGATTACACATGGACTTTTTACTTTATGAGTTCTAGTGTCAACCACTAACAACTGTAATCTGTGTACAACAGTACAACTAAGAAAAGATCAAAATTGTATTTATTTCTACTGTTAAAAACCCACCCATAGAACTGACTTTAGAAATAATGAAATTGCTAAGTTGAAGAAAGCTTATTTTATTGGCTCACATATATTTAATAATGGCATACATGGTTTATTTTTATAGATTTGTGAATTATTTTCCCCAAAGCTATGTATTTCCTACAATATTTCTATTAACAAAACTATCTGAGGATGGTGAGGGAGGAGGTAGAAGAAAATGAAACATTGAAGACTAAGAAAGTAGAGCCCTGGAAATCAAGCTGACTCTCCTTTTAGCCTCCTTAGGAAGAATAGGTCTTACTTGCAAAATAAATTCAAAACCTATTTATCTACCAACATGGGGTGGGGGGAAATAAACCAATGCTTTTGGTAAACATAATACTAGATATGAATACACAGATTTATATTATAATGACTGATCTAGGTTCTAGCTTGAATTCTGGGATGTAAAAATTGCTTTCATTGAGGTAGGAATAAAAATTGTTTGAATTTTATTTATAAAGAATTATCAAAGTTGTGATATTTATTATGTCTTAAGATTTATATGTAAAGCATTGCATGTTTATACCATGAGAAATCTATGCCCCTATTTTGTGAATTTCACTTCTAGAGTTTTGTTTTGAATTGCAATATTTAAACAACAAAGTGAATTTCAAAACAAATTGAATTTATTCTGGAATACTATGGAAGCAATGCTGCTAAATTCCACATTGTGTAGTTCTAGAATAAAAAAAAATTGTTGGGCATTTTAAGGTTGGATTAGTTTTATACGTTAGTTGAGGTAAGCCTCAAACTATGGAGACTTAGTTTCTTACATTCTGTTTCGTTATTGTATCTAACATACTAGGATACCAGTTATTTCCTGAGACATTTACATAATGTGATTATTGTATTTTATTTAATGCACCTAATTTTTAGGTAATTTTTAAAAAACTATTTTCTGATTATTTCAGAATTTTAAATCTCTTACAAAATACCAAAGGTGAATTTTATTTTTCTCTTAATTCATATTTATGGCAACATTTCTCTTAAAATTGCTAACAAAATGAGAGAGTTTAACGTCAGAGTGAATCAGCACTGGGCACTTGATTTGGCAAAACTATAGCTAGATACATTTGTTATCTAGAAAATGTGATAATTGAAGTTTCTATATTTGTAATAAAGTCTTTGTGCTGGAATAGACTTGTAAATGTAGCACCAAAATTTAAACAGTGCAGTAAATTACAGACCTATTGAATAGGTCTATTCAACTATTATTTTCTTCACCAAGCTATACAAATTCAGCAAATATAGTGTTTGACGTAATTCATTCATATACCAAAAGCACATATAGGACGAAGCAGTTAGCTGAAAAAGACTCACAAAGCCACTCATTGTGTTTCATGTGCTTTAGGTTTATGATCTCATTTCATCCTCATATTATCTTTTAAAAAAAGGTGTAATTCTCCCTTAGAAATATTTATTAATCATTTGCCAAGTATTAAGCCTATATGTTATAGACAGTGAAACTGAGGCTCAAAGATATCAAATAATTTTCCCAAGGTTAAATAATTAGAAGTATCTGGAGTTGGGATTCATACCAGGAGAGTCTGATTTCTAGCTCTATACTCTATGCTCTTTCCTTATGGCATCCTGTGATATTCAGAATAATACTGGAAGAAGACAGATCTGTCCCACCTCCCTTTCATATCTTTTGAATACCACGTTACCTCTATTACCTTCAGTTCCTTTCTGCACCTCTCAAATCCTTAAAAAACAATGTCATTACCTTCATCATAAGCTAGTAAAGGGACTCCAACATAAACATACCAACTTTTCATTCTTTCTCACTCCTGCCAGAATCAGGGCTTTTACCCTACTTGCAAGCTAATAAATGAGCTTAGTATGGTTTCATGGATGTTGGCAGAACACAGAAAAACAAAGGACTTTTTCACATAATAGCAAATACGTGTGCTTTGTGTATGCACTGATTCTCCTTTCACCCCAAGTTCCATTGGCGTTAAGCACAGTGGCCTGAGTGGATCCTGCACAGAGGAGAGGTTTGCACCGCAGCCATGGAACGGAGAGCTATGGGCATGCACTTGCTTTATAGCAAGCTCACTCTTCATCCTGGAGGAGGACATCACCCAACTCTCCAAAATTGCTTGCTGCAAATACAACCTTGAAAAATGGCTCAGGCAAAGACAAGTCCAGGCCTTGATTTCTTGGTAAATTCACCAAGAACATGCAGGGACAGTCAAGGCCATGGCAGGTGGCCTGTCCCCATAACTCCTTCATATCCTGCATTAAATCCTCACTAATCTCAGATTATATTCACAGCCAATATTCTTAACCATTATCTCTCTTTTCATATTCCCCTGGCAAAATCTCCTCTGCCTCTATACTAAGGCATTGACAATGACTTGGGTAAAAGGAGAAATGATACCAAATATTAACAAACAAAAAATAAAGTCATGAAGCTTTAGGAGTGCTATCTTTAAAATTCATGTTTGGGCTTAGCTAGGGCAGCATTTCACACTTTCTTCTCACTTTTTAAATCAAAGCATTCTTTCCCTCTCATTCTTAGCTAATTAACCTGCTTCTTATTTTAGTTAGAAAACAGAAGCAGTAAGAGTAGGCCTTCCAAAGGTTTTCACAGCCACATGAACTAACATAATAACAGATGTTTTAATAACCTCTGCCATCACTTCTGTTATTATGGATGAGCTGTCTGTGCTCCTAGCTAAGGCTAAAACTCTCCCTTATGGACTAAAACTCATCTCCTCTGGACTATGCAAGGACAGAGTCCAATTACCTGCCTCTCTCCTGCATCATCAACTATTCCCTCTCCTGGATTATGTTCATAAGCATGCAACCACACTACAGTGTCTCTCACCAGAAAAAAAAAAAAAGTGAATTCTATAGACTTATATGGGACACAGGCTTTTTATTTCCACCTCATTCCCAAAGTAATCACTGAGATTATTTTTTGCATATCCATATATATGCTGTTATAAAGAAAAGACCATGCATTCTGGGACTTTTTTTGGCAGCCAAGAGCACTGAAAAAAAAAAAAAACCTTGAAAATTAAACATTTTATTTAATCCTATGGCAGGGTTTTTTTTCTCCCCACCAGATTCTAAGTAGAAATGGAATAGTACATATTTTCTTCTTCTAGAGTAAAGCTCATAGAAACCAGGCATAGATATTTTAATTCTGATATTGAGTATTGTTGGAAAATGATTGTAAATGCTTAACCTAATGCCTTGTATTTAGTAAGCACAAAATAAATGTGTTGATCCATAGAAAGAAAATCATAAAACTCAATATATAAATAAAATATTGCCCTTGAATCAGGATTAAACATTCTTGAATTACTCATTTTCTAACACTTGCTTCCATATTTCAGCTATCTCTTAATATAGTCATTTTTCTTTTAGTTTTAATTTTCTATGTACTCATAAAACTCTTATTAGTTTATTAGTCAAATATTCCCCAAATTTTCACATGACGTGTCAAATTTATTTGTTTAACATTTAAAAAACTGGTATATTCTTTCTGTGGCTAAAATCACTGAAGCACATTAAGAAATTTATTAAGCAATGCCTTCTTGTCTTAGGTTGCACATGGCTGTATATATTCTCTCAGTATCATTGTTCTTGAATTTGTTGTTGCTTTTGTAGAGCATAGCTATAATTGGGTTGTGTATATGAGAAAACACCAAAAAAAAACTAATACGCCAAATTAATCCTCCAAGTTTAAAAAAAATGAGTATTTTTATTTCATTTTACAGAAGAATGAAGATTGTTGACTCAATAGATAATTTGGGGATAGAATATTCTCTTCGGCCATAACTTTCTATAATTTTCATTTTAAAATACTTAAATGAAATCTATCTTATCTCTCCTCTACTCATCACCAATCCCTTCAAAATTAGTTGTACTTTTAAAATTATATTTTTATTTCTCAATTAAGACTAAAAGATGCTCCAATTCCTTGTACTTTTGTGAATGGTTTTATGTAGACATGACAGTCAAAGTCATGGCAACTTGGTGGGGAGTTAGGGTAGAGCTATAATAAAGCAAATGTGGTATTAGTGATCATATAGGAAACTGGAAAGTTCCAAGAATGATAACATGTTATTCTTTATTTTAGTGGTTTGCAGCATGGGCTGTGGACTTAAATCATTAGTATTTAAATCTTGCCTTCCTGGTTATTAATACAACAACCTGGGCTAAATTACTTAACAACTTTATGGCTTCACTTTTCTCAACTGTAAAATGGTGATAATAATATAACCTACCTCATAAAACAGTTATTGCTAAGTAATTTAATATATATAAAATGTATAAAAGGGATCTTCAAACATATTAAATATGAAATACTTATTAGGGAATCAAAAAGACAACAGGGGATACAAAAGTAAAGACACTGGAGGAATTTAAAGCCTCAAAACAGATATATCAAACATTAAACAGAGCCAAATTTATTGCCAGATTAACAAAAAATAAATACTAATGACTTATTTATCTCAGTTCCTATTATTTAATAAATTATGTTAGGCTTTCAACAACAACAAAAACAAACAAACAAAAAAAAACCACAAGACATGCTAAAAAAGAAAGAACAAATAGAATCTGGAGAGACAGAGCAAGCCTCAGAACTAGACTCAGCTATGACACAGATTTTTGGAATTACCTAACAGGAAATTTAAAGTAATTATGATGGAAATGTTAAGGGTTTTAATGGAAAAAGTAGATGCAGGCAAAAACAGGTAGATAATGTAAATAGAAAAGTGGGAACTCTAAGAAAGAATCAAAAGAAAATGCTAGAAATTAAAAAAAAAAACACTGTAACAGAGATTAAAAAAATTTTTTTGATGTGCTCAGACTGGTAGTGGCCAAGAAAAGAATCAATGTGCTTAAAGATATGTCAATAGCAACTTTTCAAACTAAAATGCAAACATTAAAAAAATGGAAAAGCTCACAAAAAGAAAACATAAAAGAACTGTGGGAAATTTTGAAATGTCAAAAACCATAGTAGAAGCATAATTGGAATAGCATAAAGAGAAGAAAGAGAGAAAAGACCAGTTGAAATGTTTGATATAAAGATGGCTATGAATTTTCCAAAATTAATGACAAACACTTAATCTAGGAAGCTCAGAGAAAACCTAACAGTAACAATTACAAAAAGACTACTCATAGGTGTATCATATTCAAACTGCAGAAAACCAAAGACAAAAAGAAAATCTTCAAGAAGCCAGGGTGGAAGGGAATTACTTTGCATGTAGAGAACTAGGATAAGAGTTTAATAAGATTTTTCATCAGAAATCTTGCAAGCTAGAAAAGAATGGAGTATAGTATTTAAAACACTGATAGTGGGGCGGGGGGTGGAAAACCACCTAGAATTCTATATCTAGTGAAATTATCCTTCAAAGGTGAAGGAAAACTAAAGATTTTCTCAGACAAATAAAGACTGAGAGAATTCATCACCAGTAGACCTAACTCTATAAGAAATGTTAAAAGAGTTCTTTGGGGGAAGGAAATGATGTAAGCCAGAATTTTGGATGTACATAAAAAAAAAAGAAATGTGTTGGAGAAAAAAAATAAATGAAAGAAAAATCTAGATATTTTCAATATCTAGATTTAGAATATAAGGTAATAATAGTAACATTGTATGGGGTGATTATACATGTGGATAAATGCAATAGAGAACAGCAATGTTATAAGGAAAGGGAAAGACAGATTTGGGAATACTCTCTTACTGTGTAGGTACCTGTACTGTAAATGAATTTATATAATGTTATTTGAAGGTGAATTGGAATAGTTAAAAAATGACAATGAAAATTCTGTAGAAACCACTAAATCTTTTAAAAGAAGTGTCTACTTGTATTCTGTAAGAGGAGATAAAATAGAGTTTAATGTTTACATAAAACCAAAGTAAGTAGAAAAGAGAAGAAACAAAGATCAAATGCAATGAATAGAAAACAGTCATAAACATGGTAGATAATAATCCAAGTATACCAATAATACAACAATTGAAATAGATATTTTCAGAATATATACAAATAAGACACAATTGTTTATTGTCTACATGTCCACTCAGATTCAACTAGAGGAGTAGAGAAAGGAATATCCTGCTTACGCTAATATGAAAGCAGGAGTAGCTAGATACAGTTTAATAAAAGCATAATTTAAAACAAGGAAAATTATCAATAATAAAGAGGGGCATTACACCTTGATAAGCAGGTCTATACTACAAGAAAATACAACAATTCCAAATGTTTATGCATCTAATAACAAAGCATCAAAATGATGTGGAGCAAAAGAAATTAAGACCATAATTAGAAATAGAAAAATCCATTACTATGGTTGTATATATCAGCAAATTTCAGTATAGATTGATCACACAAGCAAAAATCAGTAAGGACTGGTTGGCCTTAATAGCACTAGCAATCAACTTGATCTAATTGATATTTATAGAATACTCCACCCAACAACAACAGAATATACATTTTTTTCAAGCTTCCATAAATATTTTCCAAGACAGACCACATTCTGTACCATAAAATGTACCTTAACACATAAAAATCTTAGCTATCATACAAAATATGTTCTCATACAAACATGAAATTAAGTTAGAAATCAATATCTGAAATGTAGCTGGAAAATACCCCTAAAATTTAGAGAGTAAACAACATACATAAAATAAAATAAACATGGATCAAATAAATCTTAAGAGAATTTTAAAATATTTTAAACTAAGTGAAAATAAAAACAGAATTTGTCAATATGTATGGGATGCAATAAAACCAGTGCTTAGATAGAAATTTATAGCATTAAATTCCTAAATTAGAAAAGGAAGATCAAAACTCAATTATCTAAGATTTTACCTTAAGAAACTAGAACAATTTAAGCCTAAGCAAGCAAAAGATGAACAAATAAATAAACATTAAAGCAGAAATCAATGAAATTAAAACAGGAAAATTCTCTAAGAAGATATAAAAAAATACAAAAAAACAACAAATATAGAAAATCAACAATGCCAAAAGCTGGTTCTTAGAAAAGATCAATACAATTTGTAAATATCTAACCAGGGTAATCAAGAAATAGAGGATACAAATGAACAATATCAGAAATGAATGAAGTATCATCACTCCTGAGCCCACGGACAATCAAAGCACAACAATGGAATTATATGAATAACTATATGCCCTCAAACTTGATAATTTATATGAAATGGACCAATTCTGTATAAGACACAAGATACTGGAGTACTAAGAGGGAATCTTCATGTATGAAAAGCAAAAACAAAAATCATTTAGGAGATAGAAAGCTTTCTGGATGGAAGGCAGAATATGACAAAGCAATCTAACACAAATGTGTAAAACAACCTACTAGAAGGAATGAGAGAAGCACTAGTTTAAGTGACCCTGGAAATGAGTGGAGTCTATAAGGCTAAAGGCAAAAGAAACCACATAAAAACTCTACTCTTGCTGGTAAAGTTCCCCATGGAGGTATGGTTTAGAAATTCTGATATTACTGTACGTGCACACTGGAATCGGACAATTAAGTAAATAGATGACAGGTAGTGCCACCAGGTTCTCATTGTTGATGTGGGATTTTACAAATAAGCCAAAGAAGGAGGTTCAAATAATCTGTGTGGTAATGGATTATAATTGGAGGTATCAGCATAAACTGGTGTTTTGCTTAATATAGATATGATTGACTAAATGCAGAAATCTTTGTAAATCCACAGTTTAGTATACACACATATATATTTCCTTGCTCTGTCAGCTGAGAGGATTTGTTTTGGATATAAGCACATTTGTTCAAAACCCAAATACATAATGAAAACATTTTTATTCCACATAACATCTCTGTTGATATGTGCAAAATGTGTATTTGCCACATTGCACAAATAATTAAGCAATTATAATCTTTTCTGTGTCATAATATTAGAATCTCCTTTGTGTTGATGAGAAAAAGATTAAATTTCAAAGTGGCATTGAGAATATAAACAGAAGTAGTATGCTAACAAATAAAGATATTTTAATTTAATGATATTTCCAGGCTACCATAAATACTATTTTCTCTGAAAGCATTTCATATGTGTTTATACACATATGTGTAACTAAACTGTGATCTCTTCTGCATTCTCACTTATAAATACTCAGTCCTAGCAAAAAATAAAGTGCAAAAACAAAAGCTTTGGGAAAAAATAAATATATGAGTAAATACATGAATAATACATGCAGCGAAGGTCAGGAAATATATTTTTATATGCTTGAAATGAGGTTTCTGCTGAATTCCAAATCAATTCTATTATTGATTATCTCAGTTTAATATCTTCATTCACCTTTCATAGTATGTGTGTGTATGTATACCATAGACATATAATAGGTAGATAAGGATAGATTTAGATTTATATATGGCATTATTTACATAGGAAACTATGAAAATAATTTTAAATGGTTGCCAATTATAATTACAAAATCAAACGTAGTATTATATTCAACTCTTGACTGGCCAATTTTATGAAAAATACTTGGCCATTATATTAATATCTTCCTTTGTAGTAACGTTTCCACTAGGGGGTGCAAAAGGGAACAAAATTTAGGTTTATTTCATATTTTATACTAAAAATTGATATGGAAAACTTGAAGCTATAAGTTAAAATTATTTTTACAGTTCTAAAAATTATGCAATTTAATTGGATTATTTATGGTGTGAAAATAGTTTCATTTAGCTATTAATAGGTTGGGGGAGGTAGTTCTATATAACAAACAAAGTGTTTAAAGATGTTCCCTGGGCAGGCAGAGCTGATTTTAAATTTGGCTTTAGTATTCACTGTGGGATTTCATAGTGGGCAAGGGGCTTAGGCATTGGGAAGCCCGTTTCCTTAACTCCAAAATGTTTTCAGGAACCCACCACCAGTCCCAGATTCTATTCTTCACAGATATATATTAGTACCCCTGAACTCCCAAATGTTTGGTAGGTTTCTTCTCTGGCACCAGTCATAAATCTGAGGTGCTTTTCTGCACCATCTAGGACGTTATTTTCAATTTCCAACCGTCCTGCAGTTTTAACCTGCGGTTCAGACCCATTCTGATCAAATTCTCATACTTCACTATTTAGAGTTATCACCCATACTCTCCCAAATATGTTCAGTGGCTGAAACCATTAAGATTTACTGGAGAATCAGATCTCAGCCTTTTGAAAAAAATGTTAAACATTAATGGTTAATCTTTAGCCTTTTCTCCTTGAATCATGACGTTTTTGTTTCTCATGTCACAGATGGGATCAGGTCCAGAGGAAAACAGATAAGACTTCTGATGGTCTTGTGAAATTTGTATCGTGTCCACTGGACTTTAAGCTTATTATTCCTCTCTTTTGTACATCAAGCATCATATCTCATATACAGAAGTTCCACCCATCCTCAGCAAGTAGTGCCGTGCATTCTTGTTAGAAAGAATAGTAGACAAAATACCCAGAATCACCATCCAATTGATGATTCTCAGCAACTATAAGCTTTTGAGAGCAATACTGACTCTAAATTCTCTGATTTAGCGGACATTGATGGGCTAATGCCAAAGTTCCTGGTGCCCTGTGATCTGTCCTTTCATGCCTATAACAAAACATACTTTCTATGACATGGAGAAAACTGCTGTGGAACATGGGGATGCCAGCCATTCTTCAGTATTAAGAAATCAATGTCTCCCTCTCCAGTGGCCCAGTGTCATTTAGATAAGACTCCCAACACATAGCTACAATAAGGCACTATATCTATTTTGTGTAATGTTTGATCTGTGATTAGGAGCAAGACAGATCCATGTATACTTAAGCTTATCTCAACAAAGGATATTTAGTTGCCCTTTTGCTTCTGCTCAGAGTACAAAGCCAGCTCCTTACCATTCTATCAGTCACTGGTCATGTTAAAACAAGTTCTCTCATTTTTTTATCACAGGTATTCATAGTAGATTTTCCAAAATCTAAAAGGGCAGGACCTTCATATGTAGATTCAAAGAAAAACACAGGCTTTCATTAACATTTTTAAATTTCCTTCCACTGTAGATCAGAATTATTTAAACAGTGTTGTCTGTGGGTAAAATGTACACCATTCAGGTGATGGGTATATTAAAAACCTAGACTTCTCTGCTATGCAATTCAGGCATGTAACAAAAAACCACTTGTACCCCCAAATCTATTTAAATTAAACAAAAAAACCCCCAAAACATCAAAAAAAGATAATGAAAATCACAAAAAACATAATATATAAATTATCTGGACAGTAATGTGCAGGTTCAGAACCAAAGCAAGTTTACTATTCTTTGTAATAGATAGTACTTGCTCTCCAAAGTTTATACAAATGTCATTACCTTTTGTAGAAGTCATAGGAAAGTGAATATCAACAAATCAGAAGGTATAATGATGTATTGGGGCCAAAGCTATATATAGTTAAAGAGCCTATAGTTTTAACTGTTGAAATACTACAGAATATTATAGTGTTTAGTTAGACTATACTTTATGAAATGCTTGATGCTTCTGAATACCAAGGATATTAACTTAACTAATGATCCTTTAAATGGGTATGTAAAATATAATTTAAACTACTTGCAACATGCATAAGAGAGGCATCATTTGTTACTGCCAAAAGTCACTGGCATGTGGAAATCAGAAAATCATTAGCCTTGATAGAAATAGCTTAATACAACAGGGAAGAGAACACATTATTTAGAGCAGTTAAATGACAATTGATGCAACCACTGGTGAAATGCAGGGAAAAAAGTGGATATGATTTAGTGAATGATAAATTCTGCACTCAGTATTTATGCATGCAAAGGAACGGAAATCTTTGCTCATTAACCAAGGCACTTAGTTTGTGAGCCAAAATGCTTCAGGCTGTAGCCCTAATTGTCATAAATGTTTATCTCTGTGCAAGTTTAATTTAGGCTTAAGAAAAAAATGTTACCCTGAGTGATGAATATTCTATATTTTTTTTCATCTTCCTCATCAGCCTAAGCCAGTCAGCTCACATCCTTGCTTATGTCCTTTCTCCTCCATGAGATCTCCATGGTCCCCCCAGCTACAATTAATCTCTCTCTTTCTCCCATTATGCCCCACTCTTTTACATCTGTTATAGCAGTGTGTGTAATGGTATATTTATGGGCATACCCATGGAGCACTGCCTTCTAAAGCACTGATTTTTCATAGCTGTTTAGTAGAGTGTCATACTGTGCTGTCCTCTGATTGAATGGCACCTGCCAATCTGTTTTGTTTATGCTCCTGAATCTCTTTGCCATTAGCATACTATTTTCCAACTGACCATGCCTTTGAGTCTCAGCAAATATATTGAAAGTTCCCCAAAGTATGAGCAAACATGGATTATTGTAATGGTTAAAAGAGAAGAACAGCATGCAGCAGTACCTGTGTGAGCCTTAGGTGGAGGTGGACTGTGCCGAGGGCCTAGCCACGCCGCCACCAGGCAAACACCTGTAAAGAGTAAGAAGTCAGTTAATTATCCCATACTTTTATGTTAATTGCCTTTTAAATCACTTCGGAGCCCTGTGTGGTAGCTAACACCTGTAATTCCAGCTGCTCCAGAGGCTGAGATGGGAGGATCCCTTGAGTCCAGGAGTTTGAGGTTGCAGCGAGCTATGATTGTGTCCCTGCACTCCAGCCTGGCCAACAGAGTGGGCCCTTGTTTCAAAAAAAAAAAAAAAATATCACTATGCAGGAAACAGATTTCTATAGGGGCTGCCATGGCTGATTTATTTATTACTGACACTTATGCAACTACCACTTAATTCCAAAAAGGAATGAATGGGGTATGCCTTTATGTATGTATGTACTTATATACTCTTTAACACTGAGAGCCTCCCAAAACAGGGATCATACCTCAGTGGTAAAAGTCTTAACTGTGTATAAAGGCCCCAACTAAGGAACCCCAAAATATGTACAGAGGACAGAATTTAGCATCATAAACACAGAAACAAACTAAGAATTAGAAACTGGAGTGCCTACCTGCTTAAAGCAAACAGTAGCTACTGAACTATTTCCATGAAGTAATGTAAATATAGTTTTCCCTTGCCTTTCAATTTTTCAAGAGAAACAAAACTCTGATTATTACATCTTTTAAATGTTGGCCATACTTTAAATTATAGTGATTTTCAATATTGTATAGTTCTAACAAAATAGTTCTGTGCAGGAGACACAGCTCATGGGCCACCTGTTCCTGATCTCTGCCATGACTGTTCATGTCCTTGTCCCACCCTTTCTGCCTTCATTCTTTCTTTTGCTTCTTTTTTCATCGATTCCTTTGTTTATATGCATGTGTGTGCACATATGTATGTTCATAGGTACACATGTGAAACTTATATAAAGTAATAATATGCAATAAGGGATAAAATCAGATATGAGAAATACAAAAAATAAGGAAATAATGATATTAAAGAAAAAATAAAATAGTACAAATATAGATGTTGTCTGGGAGGAGTATTGACCAACATCTAGGTGGTGTGTGGTGTGATTGTGGATTCAACTTTGTTTTTTCGTTTTTGTTTTTTTTTTGAGACAGAGTCTCACTGTGTTGCCCTGGCTAGAAGGCTAGAGTGCAGTGGCATCATCATAGCTCACTTCAACCTCAAACTCCTGGGCCCAAGGGACTCTCCTGCCTCGGCCTCCCAGAGTTGTAGGATTACAGGCATGAGCCACCGTGCTCCACCTAGATTCAGCTTCAACCCTTCCATTGACAAATCAGAAAGACAAATCCAACCAGTTACAAGATTTACAACTCCTCTCCCCCAGCCCCTCACCAAACTCAAATGACAAAATCTTTACTAATTTGTGAGGAGAATCATGGGTTTTCCTAGTACTGAATTTTTAGATAAAATATATTTTCCTGTGTTGAATCACACACAATGTCCTCACAAACATGTCTGTAATAAATATGAGTTTTGTAGGATCACCTTTTATTGTATTCCTCTGTTCAAGACAAGTCATATTAAATACCAAACTTAATTTTTTAACATGGTTTCAATGAGGTGACAAAACAATAGAAATCAGGTACATACCTAATAACTGGACTAGACTATCAGAAAAATGAACAGAATATATATTAATATAACTTAAAGATATTCACTAATTTTGAATGCCCTAGAGCCCTTACCAAAGTTTTTTGTATATAGAAAATGGTCTTGATAGTGTAAGGTACAGAACTGAATTAAGTATATATTAATATTTGATTGTGGTTTGTAAAAAGAAGCATCTCAAAATACAATGCAATGAATTTAAGAAATAAGCATTTATACGATACTGCTTACAATGCAATTAACATGAACTTTTAAAAGGGTTTTAATATTTCATGGACCTCTCACTTGCACAATGAGATATATAGATCCACTCCATATGCCAACAATTATTAGTTATAATTGTAAAAAATGGTAGTATACAGTAGCAAAAAGCATCTGATGATTTTCATCAGTATTTCTTTTAGTTAAGGGTCAACTCTAGAACATCTTTTTATTTTACATTTTGAGGGGGACAAACTCAGATCTCTGGGACATAGCTCCAACCACAGCACCTGCGGAGGGATAAGCACACTGTAGATTACACACCCTTACCTTAAGTGGCCCAAGTTATTGACACTAAGGTAGATACTTGCCCAGGAAAAAAATAGCCCTTTCACTGACAAGCTGGTCAACTATACATTGGATTTTTCTCTCTCAGATATGTAAACTAATAAATCAGAAGGAAGTTTATGCTAGAAACTCCCATTTTCAAGCATATATACATTGGTGATAAGTAACCAAGGAAAGTGAATCTCCAGAGAGAAGCAAGAGAACAGAGCAAATGTTATGGAGAAAAAGGAGTAACTATGTTACTCTTGAAAAATAGTTCTTGGGGCTCAAAGCCAACAGCCCATACTAGGAGATTATCTGAAAAATTTTCCTCCACACCTCCTTCCCCCCACACACATACACACTCACTCACACAACTGCTTAGGCCAGCTTGAGTGACTATTACTTTCTCGTTATTAATTAGATGATCATGCCTGGCATGAATTTGATACATCTATTTAAAAGGAAAATTGAAATAATACATAAAGTAGTAGACTAAAAATAAATGTGTGCATATGTTTTTTCAGAATAATCCTGAGTGATGTCTAATTGTAAAGAGACACAATTGGTTATTTATTCTTAGTGCTCAGCAAAGATGATTTTGGAGATCCCAGGACTCTCTGTTCGAGATGAGAGGTGTCCTATATTTATATTTGGCTTGCTCAAGTTAGGACCTGTTCTCTCTGAACATGGCAACCCTTCTCATAGCATCTGTTCCAAGATTGTGACTGTGCTCATGTGCTCAGTTTTATAGGATTCCTCTTCATCGTCAGAAAGTTGAGCAAGGCAGCAGTTTTTTAAGACTATTTCTCTACTCAGCTTATTTTAGTTTAATTCTCTCTCAGTTGGAATTCATTTTTCTGATATTAATACATACTATCTTTCCATCGCTTTTACACTTAAACAACAACCTAGTTTGTAACAAACCTGAGATTTCCCATAAAAATTGTAGACGATTTTTAATTGCCTGGTTTATAAAAAAGTAAAGTTTTTCTTTTAATTTAGTAATGGAAAAGTTTGAGACATGCCCTATATTTGTGCATTTGTTGATTATCCACATTTTTTTATCTTTGAAATTCAAATATTTTCTTAGGATGTAATCTATGCGATGGTCTCTCTATACTAATTTTGGCTAGTGAAGATTCTTTTGATCTGTGAACTCAAATATTTCTTCAGCTGTATAAAATATTATTCTACCAATATACTTCTTTACTTCTAAGAACACAGTGTTTTTTTTTTCTAGAATTTGAAGTTTATAAAATTAGCATTTGCTTTGCAATTAACCCCCAAATCTTGCTAGCCTTCAGGTGCAATAGTAAATCATGGCATAGTTGGCCTTACCGGTGCAGTTATGAGTTACTCCCACATGGAAGGAATCTGGTGACCAGTGTTTTTGTCTGGATGACATATTTGGTAGCTAGACCAACGAAGTAGTTAATTTTTAGTGGAAATTTGTTTTTTTTTTTAATTATTTCAAATACACCTTTATAGATTTCATGTGATTTTGAGGCTCTGAAATAAAAAAATTAATGTGTGCCTAGATTATCTCTCAAGTGCCAAGCAATGCTACTAAAGGTGTCATTGATTACCAAATTTAAAACAGATCAGAAGGGGGAAAGTTCTGTAAGAGCCAGGTAGCAAATATTTTAGGCGTGTGGGCCATATCATCTCTGTAGCAACTACTCAACCCCACCCTTACAGGGAGAAAGTAGCAGCCAAGGACAAAACACAAATGAATGGGTGTGGCTATGTTCCAGTAAAATTTATTTACAAAAACAGGTGGCAAGCCAGATACGACCTTCAGGTCATAGATACCAACCTCCTGGCAACCTTCCAAAACCTGGAGAAAGTGTCTTCACCAATGTGCTTATAAAGAACTCTCACTTAGGAATTGAATATAATTCTATCAAAAGTTTCCGGCTGAATTTCAAATGAGGATATTAGTGTTCAGTGTATCATAATTCAATTGCATAATTAATCATATTATTTATAGAAGTTTCATTTTTCTGTTTTACTAAGTATTTTTTTCTTTCAATGTTATTGTTTTCTCTTATCTGAGCCTTGAATGAAAAGAGATCAATCTAAATATTTTTCCAAAAATAGGACATGCAAATTCTCTTCAATTCTCCCAAATAGCCACTTTTTAGATGCAAGGCTTATGGGTATGCTAATGTATTCATTGATATGCAAAGCCCAATACAACTTTCTTGTCTTCTTTAGTCTTTATTTATTGTGTGTATCTGCTATAGTTTGGATGTTTGGCCCCTCCAGATATCTTGTTTAAACGTGATCCCCAGTATTGGATGTGGGGCCTGGTAGGAGGTGTTTGGATCATGGGGGCAGATCCCCCATGAATGGCCTGGTGCTTTCCCCAGGATAATGAGTGACTTCTCTCATTTTATTAGTTCATGGGAGAGCTGATTGTTTAAAAGAGCCTAACACTGTCTCCTCCCTCTCTTGCTCCTCTCACATGTTACGTGATTGCTCCCCCTTTGCCTTCTGGCTTGATTGGAAGCTCCCTGAAGCCCTCCCCTAAAACAGATGCTGGCACGATGCTTCTTGTACAGTTCACAGAAACTTGAGCCAGATAAACCTCTTTTCTTTATAAATTACCCAGCCTCAAACAGCACCAAATTTATAGCAGCACCAAACTGGGACAGTATCTTTTTACCTAAGGAGGCAATTCATTGTCCCACTGCTCAATCACATTACCATGAGTAGTGTATTTAGTTTGTACAAAATTTGAACATTTCTTTTACTTCCTAGAAATACTCACTGGAAAATTTCAATCATACTAATGTGCTCCATGGGTCATATTTTGAAATCTGGGGACTCCATATCCTTGGATATAAATCAACTAGTCCTAACATTTTTTTTTTTGTCCCTAACAACATTGGATAGCTATAAACTATATTCACCAAATTGGTGTCAGCAAAGCACAACTAAGGAAAATAAAGATAAAGATGAGAAGGTATTAAACAGTTTTTCCTGCTGGAGAAAGCCTATCTCATAGGATAGATAGTAATTTTCTTTCCTCTTTTTAATGAACAACCAATGTCTTCTAAGTATTAATGATTCAAATAACTGGTGTGGGCAAATATCATTCTCATATGGTCTTTTTCATTTAGTGTGCTTGCTACCCTTTCACAGGGCTCTATTCTCATATACTGCATGTTTAAATTTTATTCTCATATATTGCATGTTTAAATTTTTAGCACAATTGAAACTCAATATTTCATTTTGTGATTCTAACAGTGATATATATAGGAAGGTGGTAGAATGTGGCAAGGTGTGTGTTACCACACTCCACAGTTGTTCCTAATAAAAAAAAATAATGTGAATCATTGATATCACTACAGATAGTATGGATAATCCACTCCTGACAAATAGAATATTACTAATTATTGAGAGTTCAATATGTTTCAATTAGTTCTATAATCTATGATAAGTTTAATGTAAATATATTCAGGCACTCTATATCTAATAAAATTTTAAAGAACATTTAAATTGATATTGTTGATATTTTCGGCTCCCTTGCCATAGTTAATGAAATTTATGTACATTTAAAACATTGTGCTAAAAATGGTACATCATTGCTTTACAAAAATAGGAAATAAAGATTACAAGAGTCCCATTCCTAACATATTCTTATCTTATTTAAGCATTTGCTATAGTAAATAACATTATTCATTAAAAGGATACATATTTTAAATTCAGAATTCTAAACATATTATTTATTATTCTAGTTAATCCTACATATTGAATTTTTATTTTTTCTTTGATTCTTCATGGCAATGCTTTGGTAAAGAGACTATTTCCTTCAAGGGCCAGTTGTTCCATAGTCACTAGTTATTATGACCCTGTAGGCCAATAAATATTTGTAGGATAGATACAGAACAAGATTACTCTAGAAAATCATGCCTTACTGGTTTCCAATCCAATCAAGATCAAATCAAATTTTCCCTCTTTTACATTGTCGAGTTGGGAAAGCTACAGATAGAATTTCAATATCCACCTGCAAAATCTACCCTATTAGTTAAGATTCTTATTTTGTTTGGCACAGAAACACAAATAAAATTGGCTTATTCTCAAAGGTAAATGCACCATAAGACCTCTAGATCATTTATGAAAATCAAAGATAGCAATGTTACTGTGCCTTGAAATCAGAGAATGAAAACTTTTTCCTGACTTTCATCTCTGCTTTTGTGTGGGTATATTTTTATTAAAATGCTCTCACTTCAGACTCATTTATTCTGAAGATACATCCAACATCATCTCAGATTTTGATGTTATGATTCAGACCTTAAGGAGATGCCAACTTGCTCTGAGTTTCAAGTCCAAAAATTTCAGGTGTGATAATCTTTGGCCAAGTTTGAATCCAGTGTCGACTCTGGAACCAATCAAGAGCTTCCAGGGGCCCATCACACTGTAAAATAATGGCTTCGATTGAAGCCGTGGGTGATGTCATAGAAGTAGTTTGTAAAAGAAGGATATGGTAAATCTCTGAAGAAGGACTAGGTTCACTTGGGCAGAAAAATAAGTATGTGTGTGCTACATTCTATGGATTTAATGTTATTAAGACACTTAGTATTAGCAAACGGTATAGCAAGCAGTAATCTACTTGCTTTGATTTGAAGGAGACTAGGAGGCTTTCCTATTCAATATTATATCCCCTGACAGCTGGAGAAACTAGTATTAATATTATTATTATTTATTTATTTTAGACAGAGTCTTGCTCTTTTGCCCAGGCTAGAGTGCTGTGGCGTCAGCCTAGCTCACAGCAACCTCAAACTCCTGGGCTCAAGCAATCCTTCTGCCTCAGCCTCCCAGGTAGCTGGGACTACAGGCATGTGCCATCATGCCCAGCTAATTTTTTTTCTATATATTTTTAGCTGTCCAGATAATTTCTTTCTATTTTTAGTAGAGACTGGGTCTCATCTTGCTCAGGCTGATCTCGAACACCTGACCTCGAGCAATCCTTCTGCCTCGGCTTTCCAGAGTGCTAGGATTACAGGCGTGAGCCACCTCACCCAGCCCAGTATAAATATTATTAGGTGACTCAAAATTCATTGCATTATCCTTAGATCTCATCTAGTCTAGTGCCCTGAGTTTTATATGAGGAAGTTGAGAACCAAGATGATTAAGTGATTATCCAACATCATATTATTTGTAAGTACCACAAACCACTAAGTTATCCAGTAACAGACCCACATATTAATTCCTTCTTCTTTGAAACTGGAGATTTTTATTCATTCTAGTATTTCCCATGGCAGGATTTTAAAAGTTTGGTCTTCAGATTACCTACGTAAGAATAATTAAAAATAGAAGTTTGGGGGCAGAGTACCCCCTCACTCCCCAACACTGAATTACAAATTCCATTGATTATGGTCTGTGAAATGCCATTCTTAACTAAGTCCTTGGGTGATTTTTATGCATGCTGAAGTTTGAGAATATTGCAATGTTGTATTCCCAAGCCCTTGACAGACAAGAATTAGTTGAAAAATAACTGAAAGTAACATAAACCCAGGAGGGACTAGAAAGATAACCAACAAGTATCCCAGAAGTGATGGAAAAAGTAAAAGAAAGACCTTCTTGTCCTACTCCAGCTTCTTCCCCATAGAATGACCTCACTATTGTTATTTTCCTATTGAAATCATTAAACTGCTTTTTCTACACACCAGAGAACGTAGTGCTGACTTTGAAAGATATCATTTTAAATGGGAACCTTAAGTAATTGTCAATGTTTCAAGTCCTCATATTGCCAGTTGAACAGTATCAGTGTTATTTACAAAATGATTTTCTGTAACCATGTTTTTCCTAACTACTATTATTGCAGGCATTTGGGTCATCCCGTTGGACTAAATTTATATGCATCTTAATGTTTTATGATTACACTCTAATATTACAAAAAATAAAATGCATAAACTCATATAAATCCTGTAGATGATTTTCTTTCCAAGTTTTAAATGATTGGTCTTTGCTGTCTAATTACAGAGGTATAAAAATTTAATAGCAATTCATATGAACATTATTGTAGTGTTACTTGCATTTCCATAACTCATTCTTTCTGGGGGAGTTTAAAGATTAACTTGATAGTTTAAATTTTACTGATATATTTCCTTACCCTATAAAGGCAATTCTTTGTGTGTTTGTTCTTTGATGCAATCTGGAATAAAATGAAGTAATCTTCAGCTCTAAAAATATAAAAAATAAAATGCATGAATCACTAAATCTTCAAGGTTGTTTCACATATGAGAATTATATTGTAATTTGGTTTTTAGTGGCACCATACAACTTTCTGTATCTATATATCTTTAAATTTTAGAAATATAGTAAGGTTAAAAAATCTACATTTAAAATTTGATGCATAGTTAAATATTTTAAAATATTAATAATACATTAGCCTGAAATGTCTTGATTTTTATGCTTTATGTAACAATTCATTTTTTAAAAGCTTTAGAATACTGGTTTGTGGCATTAAATACATCTTTTCATGTTTTTAAAAATACTTGTCTATTTACAAAAACATGAATCCAACTTTGTGAATATATAATCAACCTTTGAAATTCACTTCATTGCAATGGGAAAAAAGATTGACTAACTCACATCTCTCTGCTTACCTTTTGTATTCCATAAATTTGAGAAAGATTTAAAGTATTTTGTTCTCCAGAATATCTCAAAGTCTAAAAGCAAATAAGCAATTTTAAATTACACCATCAAATGACTTTATTACACATTTTGTTTAATTATACTAAATTTTGAGAGAGCTCCAAATTTGCATAGTAAAAACCTGCTCAAGCAGTCCAGATTTTTAAGTTATAGGATATAATCAAAGTAACTGATATCAAGACCAACATGTTATGATGTGCAAAATGGTAAATATAAGTTCTATATGTTGCTTTACTTTTGAAATTGAATTCCAAGGAATCCCAGACTTCCATGGTGGATGAGTGAAGATGTCTGGGATCTTTTCTTTGGAAGAGTATAGACTGTATATGAGAAAAAAAATTTTGCAAAGAATCTGGAGATGATTAATTGGGAAAATATCACACCCTGTATCACTTTGTTTACCCCTTCTTTTATAAGTCCATATCTAAAGAAATATTAGTTTAATTTTCTTTGCTTCTTGTATAGTTTTCCAGACCTAGAAGATATACCCACACATTTCATCCTATTTAGAGCTTTAGAATGTCTCTTTTGGATTCCAGAAAAATATATACATACATGATTATTAACAACATGCATTATGAATAGTTTATTCATTTTAATGTACAATCTAATACTGGTTTGCATTTCATAAATAACATGATTATTTTGACCTTTGTAAATTCATAGTCAAATGACGCTGCAGAGCATTTTCTAATCTGTTTTAAATCATTTCCAGTTTAAAAACCATTTATCTCAAAACTTTTAACATTTTCACCTACTGTGTTATAAGAAGGCTTTAAGATTATATTTAGTTGCATGTTAAGGATGCCTCAGAAAAAGCTATATTAAGCTGGACGTGGTGGGTCACACCTGTAATCACAGTATTTTGGGAGGCCCAGGCAGGAGTACTGCTTGAGGCCGGGAGTTCAAGACCAACAAAAGGAGCAACATAGGGAGACCCCATCTCTACAAAAAACAAAAAATTAGGCAGGCATGGTGGTGCACACCTGTAGTCCCAGCTACTCTTGAGGCTGAGACAGGAGGATCGCTTGAGCCCAGGAATCTAAGGTTGCAGTGAGCTATGATAGTGCCACTGCACTCCAGCCTGGGTGATAGGGTGAGACCCCATGTCTATTAAAAAAAAAAGGAAAGAAAAGAAAAAACTATATCTGAATAAAAAATAAGTAGCCACCTGTTATAGAACATCTTTCCTATCATAAAATATATGTTTATGATAATTATATTCCCAGTCAGTTTTATCCTATTAGGGGCTTATGCCAAATGTAGGAAATACCACCTGTTTGCAGTATGATTCTCACTCTTTCTGCCTCCCATTGGCTTGCTTAGGCAGGAGTGGTTCTCTTGATAACAGCACAATCAGCAGTACTGGACATGCTCCTGACCATGTGTTCTGTTCCAGACAGCTCCAGTACACAAAGTGCCTTTCAAAGAGCTATTCACAGCCAGCAGCTCAGTTTCCAGGACAGATCACTCCCCCCCCACTCCCACCCCACACAGAGCCTTTGACACCATTCATCACTGAAATATCTTTTTCTAATAGAAGTAGATTGATTTTCTCAGATAATTATATTTTGCTGTGAAGTTATGAGAATAAGCTGAAAGCATATATATATCATGAAGCATGGGGAATTGATACCTGTGTACTACCTGGTTTTTCTGCCACTGTTGCTGAAAATTGGGAGATCCTAATTTATTTGTTCCGGTTTAAATTAACCATGTCATCCGTTTCCATTATCTTTCAAGGAAGATAGTCTAGAATGGAGATCTTGTTTGCAAATGGTACTTAAAATTTTTTCCACTAATTTCTAATTGTGGTGGGCTGATGCGGGTTCAGCATAGAGATCACAGTGCTCGAGTCAAATGCAGAAGGTATGGAAGTCAGGCTGAAATGTGTTAATATCCCTGCAATGACCCTAACAAGCTATGCTGCATTGGATAATTCAACTAACCTCTCACAGGTGAATAATAGTATGCAGTAAGAGGTGCATTTTGAAAATGAAAGAAAATGTTGTACATAAAGTGCTGAGCATAGTGTTGGCTCATGGTTTTTATTCTCATGTATACAAGTTTCTCTTCCCCATCTTGCCCTCAAAATGTGTTGCACGAATGGATTGCCTGGCATGTCACAAATTCCTGGCATTCAGTTTATACTGCCTTTGAATAATTAGCACCTTCTCACACTTTGAAGTATAAACCTAAACCTTACAAGGTCAGTTTCACCTTGTGAAAGAAGGATCTGAAATTTTATCAGTTTAGTTGGTAACTTAATGGTCTTTAAGTGCCTGGTTTTCCCAAATTTCTACAAAATAATACCAGTATAGAATTTATCATCTTCATCCTAAATGATCCCCAAAGTAACAGCTGAATTAGCAGCCATAGTCTAAGAATTAGACAAAAGCATCTTTGGTGTATTCAGTGCTTTTTTTTTTTTTTTTTTTCAGAGTGGAAATCCTAATTTCTCCTACACATATGTTTGAATGCCACCAAAGTAAATTTTAATGAGGGCTGATATTTGAAAAGTTATGTAATCTTTCTCCTTAATGTTTCCCCTCTGGCTTCCTCTTCTTAATGAAGGAAAAGATCGCACAATACCCCACTTTAGCGTAGAGCCACATATCATACTTTGGCATGTAATATGTCATTTGTAATTCCTAGGCAATATTTTACAATATTTTTCACACATGCCTGGTTTTAAATTCTTTAAAAAGAGATGATATCTTCCTTCACTAGTGTTTAAACTTTCAAATTATTTTAATTGCATAAACATGTAAAAAATCAAAGCAGTTACAGTATTTCACATTCTAATACACCCCATCTCATCCTTTTCCTTGAAACCTTCTTTGCCCTTTGAGAATCACAACTCTAGAGCTTGTAGTTTTAATATGACATCTCCAATACATTTATGAATTGATCATTACTTTTCTGAACATGACAATATGGGTAATAGTCTGAAAAGATGTTTAAAGAGAAAAGTACTTTGGTAATTAAGGAAATTTTATATGTAATCTCTAAATCTAACCATAAGCATATTTGTGGAATGGTGTACTATTCACATACAGACTTGTTTTAGAGAGGAATTTTCCTTTTATTTTGATTTTGAGGAACTCTGATTGATTCATCTCATTTTCAGAAAAGAGCTCTTCTTTCATGTGTGCAAAAACACATTTAATGTAATTCCTTCTTTCAATATACACAAGGCTCATATGCATAATGTAGTAGCATATATGCCATTCTATCAGAATTTATTCTTTAAAGCAATTTGGCATTGGAATTCTTAGGCTCAGCTGGAAGGTTACTGAGTATTATTTTCTTTCTATTGTATAGTTTTATTCATATTAAATATTAGGAGAAGTCTGTGCATGTTAATTTCTGGTAATATTTTGCAACTGTTGAGCATATAGCACAGAAATTAAACTTGTTTATTACTATGCTTTAAAAGATTATTCTATTGATGACAGAATTATCAGTCAGAGCAACCTTAATGCTATTTCAATCCTAATGTAATATCTGTTAGGTTATGACTAGATAATTTGTAACCCCTGTAGCATCAGGAAAATAAATTTCAGATATTTTACCATTAAAATGTATTTATCAGCCACAAACTAATCTTTTCATTAGTGATGTGATTCATGTTTGAAAAGAGAACATAGAAATCTTCAGTAATATTCAGGAGGCAAAATGTGATTGAAAGTCACATCAACACACTTTGCAACTGGTAATCGCCATGATAAAAATGCAACTAAAATGAGAAAGAAATCATCTTGATGATAGCATATTTCCTCCTGATAATGCTTATTTTCTACGAACAATGGTCAATTAGACCAACTGAGTAGAAAATAGTGGTTTTCTACCTCTGCTGCTCATCAAATTGGCCACAATATTTAAAAATTTATTTATATGTATCTAGGCTTCATGTATGATTGTCAGGGATATTTGTTTTTAAAAAACTTCATATGAGATTCTAATGTTCAACAAGGACTGAAAATTACTGAGCACGAATTAAGTGAATGCAAAGTTGTACTGAGCATTGGGTGGCCTCATGGAAGCATTTGGAGAAACATGTTCTCTCTATATAAGTGAAAAAATAATGGGGAGACAGAATTTGGACTAAACCTTGTATTTTTACATTTACTCTCCTGTGCCCAGACATTCGATGCAGTGTATTATGACAATCTGGCCCCAGCCTACTGCTCCTCCTTCCTCTCCTACCTGTGGCTTCCAGCACTCCAGTTACTCCAACCCTGCTGTTCCTCCACCTGGCCAAACTCATTCTGGTTTCAAGGCTTCGCACTGCTCTTTCCCCTGCCTGTTGAGCTCTTTCCCCAGATTTCACTTGATTCCCTCTTTCCCATGGCTTAGTGTTCTTATCAATCCTTACCTATTCAGAGAAGTCAGCCTGACCACCTGATGTAAATAGGACCCTACCCCATTACACTAGGGTTTTCTATATTGTCATTATAGACCTTATCAATATGTGAAATTAATATGTTTATCTGTTTGTTGGGTGTTTCATCCTCACTTGTTCTCCAGTATAAATTCCATGAGAACAGAGTTATTTTCCTCATTACATCCTCGCATACAACAGCTGCTAAAATAAAACATTGTTGGAAGAAAATAATTGAACTTAGAAAAAATGTCCAATTTTCCTCCCATGATCTAGGCTCTGCTTGATCTGGCTCTTTCTTGGCATTCTCTTCCCATAATTCTCACTGCCTTCCAGAGCCACTTTTCCTAAAGATCTTTATCATTGTTTGTTGGCATCATAGCAACCTATTCATTTCCTTCTTAGCATATATCATGATCTATGTTGCTTTCCTTCTTTGTTCACCTATTTATAATTATTTTGTTTATTCCATTTGTTTGCATGTTTATGTTATTACGTTATTTCTGTCCTCTCAGAATGTAAGTTTTATGGAGATGAGATTTATCTTTTCTATGGATTTACATGTTCTTGATTTTTAAGGAATTAAAGGTCTTCTAGGGAGGACAGATTAGCAAAGAAAGAACTAAAATTTAGTGAAAGTAACACTTAAGAAATATACGCTGCTTGTAGGGATGAGAAAGAGTAGAGAGCAATTAATTCTATAAGTGGAGGATCTGGAAAAGCAGGGGAAACTAAGAATGCCTCCTCACTTAGTCTGAGTAATGGGTACATGGTGGTGCAGCTCAAGACCTCGGCTCCAGTCTGTAAAAGGAAGGAGTTTTCTTTACTTCAACAGAAATGATAAGGAAGGAGTCTGAGGAAACTACTGACTATTTATAACAGGTAATAGACAAAATGAGAGAAGATATTGCTTGTGACTTTTTGGTCAAATAGAGAACTCTTTTTAGATCAAAAGATAACAATGCAAATTATGTGTTCTTTAGTTATAATTGTCAAATGTAAATATGGCTATATATTTATTTTTCTCAATATTCATTAAAACATCATGTACTTTTGTATAGGACTCTTGTACAATAGGGACATGGACCCCCATACACAAACACCTCACGTAAAATTAAAAGAGTTATTTGGCAAAATCCTGTAAGCAAAGGAACAGTGTAACACATGTGATTCCCTGGACTCTCATTATCTCATAAGAGGTGTTCGTGGACTAGGTATAGCTACACTGGGTGCACCTTGGCAACCGTCCCAGTAAAGTGGGACCCTGCCCCCATAATGCTGTATTTACAGGAACAGAGAGAGAAGGGACCTCTATACAACAATGGATGCTGTCTGGCAGAACTGGCCTTGTTAGAAACGGGTAGCTTCTAAAATAACCTAGACCTGCAGAATCAGCTTCTTCCTAAAGTTGTCAAAAGTGGGGAAGTAATGAGTATCCAGAACAAGTGAATGTGTCCCTCTGTGATTATGATGGGTCCATTTCCTTTGTGAATGTGCATATCCACTCCCATATGTATCTAATTAGCTGATTATAAGTCTCATAACAATACCTAAACATGCAATTCTAAATGCAAAGTGGGCATTTCATAAAGGCTTGACTAAAAACAAATTCAAGCCCGAAGAAAGATGGTAGCCATTCTTTATTTACCAGTTTTGAAAATAAGTTACCTAAGGCACACACACCTCCTCCCATACACAGGTACATACACATACACATATACATGATTAGAAAGCTTTTTTTATATATGTTAATAAGTGCCTCGAATGTAACTTTCTGTTTCCTAAGTTATTCAAATAATTGATACGGAAGGAGATGAAATGTGCAGACTGATATGTTTGCAACTTACTCCTAATTCTATTATTCCAAGTTCTAATGTTTATTCACCACGAAGTGTTACCACAAGTTTACCAAAGTACATGTGATTATTACTTGGTTTCCTAGATATAATAATGGGTATATTTCATTTTTATATGTTAATTATCCTTAGCAGGCATAGATTTTATAGCACAGTTGTGGTAGAAGAACACACATGTAGATCAATGAAACAGAAATGTTTTATTTAGAAGCAATAAAGGGAATATTTGCAAATTTTGTATGTAATAAAGTTGGCATTTCTAATGAGTGGAACAAGTTCACGCCACTTTTTTTACCTTTTTTGGTTAAAAAAAGGAAGTTTGCCATTTTATATCACGTACATATTCCAGATGAATAAAGATAGTTTTTATTTATAGGTGACATTTTTTGAGCCTTTATTAAGTAGAGGTAACTGTTTCAATAATGTAATCTTCTCCACAACCCTATGATACAGACTTTATTATTATCCCTGTTTAGGTCATGAAGACTCAGACACAGAATGATTAGCTAAACTTGTCAGGATTACAAATGTGAGCAAGTGAACAGTCCCTCTTTAGAGGTCCACTTTTTTGTTTGTTTATTTTTTGAGACAGAGTCTCCCTCTGTTGCCTGGGCTAGAGTGCCATGGTGTCAGCCTAGCTCACAGCAACCTGAAACTCCTGGGCTCAAGCAATCCTCCTGCCTCAGCCTCTAGAGTAGCTGGGACTACAGGCATGTGCCACTATGTCCAGCTAATTTTTTTCTATATATATTTTTGGATGTCCAGATAATTTCTTTCTATTTCTGGTAGAGACAAGGTCTCGTTCTTCCTCAGGCTGGTCTCAAACTCCTACCCTCGAGCGATCCTCCAGCCTCGGCCTCCCAGAGTGCTAGGATTACAGGCGTGAGCCACTGTGCCCGGCCTTTAACCATATCTTGATGTTTGTGAAGGTGGGGGACTGTCATGAGTTTTTATTTTTTTATTTTGTTTTATTATTTTTTTTCTTTCTTTTTTCTCCAGTGATAGGGAAGCTGGAAGCGTGGTGAGTTCTTAAACAGCAATACAATTTATAGGTATCTCTAGAAATAATTTTGCAACCATGCACATATAAAGGATCCTTATTTCTGCCTTATTTTTAAAAGGAAGAGTTGAAGTCTATGGAAGACCACAGAGCCGTGAAGGATAATGGGCATAATCAATGTATACCTATGATAGTGGAAATAAAAGCAAATTATAAAACAATACATAGTTGATCCCATTGTGATAGAAATTGCATATAATACAGTAGTAAATATAAATTTATTGTATAGAACTATATAAAATATATGCACAACATGAAAATGTTCTGAAATCATATACACTAGTGATTAAACATGAGAATTGAAGTTGGGGAAAAATGAAGGTAATACTCACTTTTTAATTTTCTTCTGTTTTTATTTGATCATTTTTATTAGTTAATGACTCTTTTTGAATTTAAAAAAGTACATTGTTTGGAGTATTCAGAAAAAAATTAAATGTTGATTCCTACCATTTTCTTTATATCTATAAGAAAAACATATCCATTATTTAAATAACTTGAAATATGACACATAAAATGTTGCACATAATTAAATGACCCCCATGATATTCATTGACCAATTTCATAATACTGTCTCTGCCAGGACTTTGCATCAATAGTAATATTGATAATGAGATTATTTCTGATGTATTCACACCTTTTTCTTATCCTAACTGAAATAGGAAATAATAATGAATTAGACAACTATAAGTTGTGTTCAAATCCCATCACTACTCAATAGCAGATAAGTCGTACTGCATCCTTCCATTTCCAAGATCAGTAACATAATATGAAAGGTTCCCATTTTAATCAAATTGAATTTAAAAGAAAATATCAATTTTATGATAGAAAAGTGCCTTTGGTGATTTGTAACATCAAATTTGCCTAAGTCCCAGCAATTCTCAGTGCCTCAGCAAATATTTGCATGTAGTGATATGCTTGAAACGCCATTGTGCTTTCATTGTGCAGTATTTGAATTTGGTGTGTAGGAATCTCTTTAATATCAAATAGGCCAAATGGCAGTATCTCTTCTGACACTGAATTTCTTATGTTGCAGAGTTTTCTTTTTCTCATCAGCAAAATGGTGATATTATTGCCTTATGGGGTTGTTTTAAGGACTAATTGAATTATAAATGATACTATTAGTACAGATTCAATATACAGTAAATTTTGAATAAATATTACTTCTCTTCATTGCCCCTAGACCCCTCAAAACAAACAAACAAAGAAAACTGAGCTATGAAACCTGCACCCGTTTTTTTCACCTGAGGTACACATATGTTACTCAGTTTCTACCCTGATTCATTACATTCCAGTACTCATGGCTTTTCATAATTAAAGACCATAAAGGATACTAAAAGATAGATTGCCCAGGGGAGCCAAGAATTGGTGCACTACAGTGCTATAGGACGATACTGTAGGATTTAACTCAAAGAACTTCAGTTCAAGTCCTGACTTAGAACTTAATAGCTGTGACCCTCTGTTTTCTCATTTGCAAAATAAAGATGAAAGTAACTCTCCAGGGAGGTGGTACAATCTCTTGGTTAAGATTATGGATTTTGGAACCTAATTTTTGGGTTCAAATCCTGGTACCTCCCCCTCCTAGCTGCATGGTCTTCAGCATATATTTTAAACTCTCTGCAAAAATTTTCTTTTCTGTCAAACAAAAGTTATAATAATACCGTCCTCATAAATATTATCGTTGAAGGTTAAATAAGTCTTTCAAACAATGTGCCTATAGCTATTGCTAGACAAGTATTTGCTATTTTAATTATTTTTTGCTATTATAAAACTTTCACTGTTTTCAAGATTAAACACACAATACTCATTATGGTATATTTTTTAGGCAAAGGGTAACCTAGGATCATGAATATGGGGTGCCATTCATCTTATTATGTACCTCATCTCATAAATATTACATAAATTCACTTGAAGCTTAGATATTCAGGGGTTTTGGGTACAGACAAGAAAAAAATTGTTGATCAAATAGTCCCATTGAACAAATTATTGCCCTAAACTTTTGAGATCAAACATCACATAAGTTATTAGGAACTTTTTGAGCAGAAAATATTTCCAGGAGTTTTCTGACAATAGAATAAAAAATAATAAATATGTCAAATAATTATTAAATGACTAGGTCATATTGTAATAAAAAGGCAAAATGTGGATTTCCTTTTTAAAAAATTTTATAGATTTTGAAGAACTTTTTAAGGACAAAATTAAAAATTATTTTTTCAATAACACTATTTCATTGATATATAAAGTTAGTACATAATTTCAATTCCCTTTATGCTTTACATAGGGTGGGAGAAACAATTTTCAGAGATTTTAATAATTAATAAATCTACAATATGCTAAGATGAAGTGTGAACAATTAGACAAAGATATACATGAATAAACAGAAACTTTAGTTTTTAGTCATTTTTCTAAATTATAGAGAGATGTCACTTAATGTTTATTAAACTTTAAACTTTTAGGGCAGAGAGAAAACAGTATAATCATAACTGTGGCCTTTCTGACATAGAGATAGTCTAATTTGCAATTCATATAACCAGCATAATTTTACTTGTCTTTTTATAAACTTATTTAAATGTGAGTATACATGCCTGGCATGGTCCTAATTGTAACTGATATTAGACCAAAAAATCAACTAAAGATGATAATGAACCAAATTATCAGGTATCAGAGGGTTATGCATAAATCATGACTTTGACACTGACTCTTGATGGAGAACTGTAGAACTATATTCTCAAACCCCAAATCTTCCCTTTGGAGTTGGATCTGTGGATAATAACACTTTACTGCTCGTGTCCCTCCTCTTCACTGAAGAATCCAAACACTTAGGGAAATATTCTGATTCCAAATCCTCAGTACTTAACGGTTATGCCATATTAAAGTCCTTCAATAATTTTTATAGGAGCATCTTTTCTAGGACTTCTTATAACTTCTAGGATGAAAAAGTTATAGAAGTACAAGTCTAATTTAAAGGATACCACTATTCTCTTTGATGTAAACCAAGGCAATGAAAAGTACTATGTATTCACTATATATATTCTATATGTCCACTATATATTCTTATTAAACCTTAGAAGTTTTAATTTTTCATGCAATATGATTGCATCTTATTGTTTGTTACTGACAATCATCTACAGAGCTCTTGTCTCTTCCTGCATATATGATGGCAATAGGGCAATACAAACGACTGCTCAGCACTGAGGATCACCTTACCGGCTCTCTATTAAATAGTTCTCCAGGCTTCCTTATTATGGCATTTTACATCACACCATGTCGAAACAGAATTATAGCTCTTAGACAATATTCCTTTCTCCTCAGTATTTCCCAAAAGTTATTCCATAAAATCCTAACTTCATAATGACCATAGAAATAGTTTATATGGTAAAAAAAAATCATCACATTACTGTCCGCTCTATCCCAATTTTCTATAGTAACATTTCAAAGACTCTGAAAGGTGAAGTAAAAAGGAAAGTTTTAATTATCTTTCAGCAATATTATCCATTTTATTATAAATGGCTATTTTATCAATATTTTACAAGCTTTATTAGACCACACATTGGGAAATGTTTATTTACCTGTTACAGTTATAACAGGTAATAATAATGTACATCTTTTTAGATATGTGCTTATTTCTTTAGAAACATTCTAGCTTTATGTTTTCCAAGTCTTTGCCTTATTCATTAGTTTCATCTCTCAAATAACTTATTAGTTACATTCATGTTTTATGAATTTGACATTTCAATGACAGAACACGTATACTAAGATTATAAAACTGCATTTTACTGTACCTTTTGTATGTTTAAATATGTTTAGCTACACAAATACCATTGTGTTACAATTGCCTGATTCAGTACAGTCACATGCTGTATGGAATTGTAGCCTAGAAGCAATAGGGTATACCACATAGCCTAGGTGTGTAGTAGGCTGTAGCATCTAGGTTTGCATAAGTGCACTGTGAAGTTCTCACAACAACAAAATCACCTTAGGATACATTTCTCAGAATGTATCCCTGTTATTAAGAGGCACATGATTGCATAGTCATTCATTGATTTAGCAATTATTTCTGGACAACTGTGAGTCAGGTCCCCTTCTAGACATGAAGGATACATACACTAGAGATAAAATGTAAAAATTTCTCTTCTGTACATTCATCTTTCTACAAGGATCGGGAAAGCAATAAACAAAAATTAATAATGTAATATACAATATATTAGATGACAATTGCTGTGAGGTAAAATAAAATACAATGGGGGCCAAGAAGTGTGAAGATGATTTTGATTTTAGATAATGTGGTAAACACTGAGGAAACGGAGAGATGAGGGACTGATTTATGTTGGTGCGAGAGATGAGTTTCACGGGGGCAGAGGGGACAGAGGGTATAGATGCTTGGAGTCAGGTAAATGCCTGGTCCATTCAAAGAATAGCAAGGAGCTGACCTCAAAACGTGCTTTCTTCACAGGTCATATATTAACAAACTCCCGATAAGAAGCAAAAGGAAAGTTGATATTCTGACTGGGTCAAATAACCATGAATATGTTTCCTTGGCCTCTTTCCATCATTTCCCCAACCCCAATAACAACAAAAAGCAGCTTGACTTTAAGAAAGCTTCCCTCCACTCCCCATTCCCCTTCCCACCAACAAAGAGAAATCTCCAGCCTCCTAAGAGTTTCCACAAATAATCTCACCGTTTTTTTTTTTTTTTTTCAGACAGAGTCTCACTGTGTTGCCCAGGCTAGAGTGCCATGGTGTCAGCCTAGCTCACAGCAACCTCAAACTCCTGGGTTCAAGTGATCCTCCTGCCTCAGCTTCCTGAGTAGCTGGGACTATGGCATGTGCCACCATGTCCAGCTAATTTTTTTTTTATATATTTTTAGTTGTCCAGCTAGTTTCCTTCCATTTTTTGTAGAGATGGGGTCTCACTCAGGCTGGTCTCGAACTCCTGACCTCAAGGACGTCCTCCCACCTTGGCTGCCCAGAGTGCTAGGATTACAGGCATGAACCACCGCACCCCGCCATAATCTCACCATTTTAAAGAGTGTCTCCATTTACACAAAAATAGAGCAGTAGAGGAGGGGTAGAAAGTCTGTTCTGAATGAGAGCTCCATTGCTCTGGTCCTGGCATCCCTTAGTGTGGCTTTGCCCCACCTGTTTCTCCTTTGTTTATCACCACACCCGCCTTCGGCTGACAGAGGAGATTAATTCTACTTCTAGAAGAAATATTTCCTCTCTACACTGAGAAGGAAAATGTTTCATAATCTTTCTATAGGAAATTTGGCCATATTACTCCACTGACATTCTTAGACTTCCTGACTAAATATCGCTCAAATCGTAACTTTTGGCAGAGCTGTGTGTTACAGACTTGATATTTTAATATGAGCTTTTTCTTCAATAACTTAATAGATGACATTTTACAAATAAAAAATGATTTTTTTGCCTTCACACACTAATCTTGAATCACTGAAAATCTATAATTATACCAATTAAAATCTAAATGTATTGCCTTAAAAACACAATATACTGTGATTAGTTGTCATAACTATAAAATTTACTGAGTTCAAATTGTGATTTATTGGAGCTGAACTCATTTCTTATCTGAATCATTTTTTTTTTAAAAATTGATTGATTGGCCATATTGTTATTTGGGCTCTGACAGAGCATGGAGGAATATTGTGCATGAGACATTAATCAGGAAATTATGCATTGATTTCACAACTGGACTTTACTTTGTAATATTGTATTAGCTCTTAACATGCAAATTATTTTAGGTAATTACCTCATTTTTCAGTGGCCATTTGATGGATAGAAGTTTCATGCAGATTCTTCTGTGTAATTTAAAATCTTATGGTGATTTGTTTCTTTGCTTGTTCATAAAAATCCCAGTTTGAATTGTCATACATCAGACTCATGCATGAGGCCAGTTATAGAAAATCCTAGTCTTAGAAGCTCGTTTACCAAATTCCTTTTAATCCTAACTGAAGCTCGCAATTTGAGTGTTACAAAAAATATATATATTTATAGCCTTTCCCCACACCTAAAACTGTGCCAGGATTTGTGTTTTTGTATTGTTGAAGTAAATGCTGAGAGACCTTCTAGCTCATGGATAGATCACAATGCATTAAAACAGGATTCACTGTCTTCCTAGCTAGTTCACCTAGCAAAGTTGATGTTATTTTCTTCTTTAAAAAGTACAGCTTTAAATACTAACTAAAAATTACATATTGTAAATGGATGTCTCTATTCTCCAGTTTTAATATTAAATAATTCAGCTGATATTCAAACAGAATAGCTTCAATTAATATTGTAATATAACAAATAAAAATAAGTAGGCTATTATATGTGTCATAGCTGTAGTTGTCAAAACACATATAATGTATTAGCAGACCTCTGATCCAGAGTTTTAGTAGATATATTCATATATGTGAACTGCCCAGAACATTTAGATCATTCTTTCCCCATATTTTTCAATCTAGCATGTCATATAATCATGAATATTTGTTGTGATCTTGTCTATTCAGAAACCTGCTGCTGTAAAATAGCTTCCCCATAAATGTCAAGTAATATAAAATTGAATGCCTATATTTAAATAGATTTTAACAGATAATAAAACTCTTGAGATTAAAATGGTTTCATTCAGGGAGGCAGACAATTCTTTCCACGGTGTGCAATTTATGTGTCACGTTATGTAAAATACAATTTTAAAAATACTTTTTAAAAAGCACAAATGAAAACTATCTATTGAATTAAACAAAAAGGAATCCAGTGTTCTCATCGCGGGTCTAGTTGAAATTGTGAAATATAATGACAAAGTACAAACTTCTATTTTCTAAACATTGCTCTGACTAGACCTGCTTTCTGCTAATTCCTTTGGGGATTATTCCAGAGACTCAAGCTATCAAAACAGAGTTTTTACTCACAACCTAACCTTTCTTCATTTAATACAAAACAAAGGAATTAGAGGATTTTGACACGCAGTGATAGGAAGCATAAAAGAAAATTGCTTTTCCACTTACAGGTATGCATTTGGCACCTTATCTCTGAACACCCAGATATATCACAGCTTACAATTGGTTCACCAGCACAAAGGATGTATCTTGTCTCTTGAAATAACAGCTACTGACAGTCTTTCACTCTCTAAATATTAAAATGGATGTGTAAAATTAGATGTCTGATAAATAGCATTTTTTTAGGAAGAGTTTTCTGGAATAATAAGTATTCAGCAGTCTTCAGTATGGGGTGGAGGTAGGAAAGGCAGGGGTGGAAAGCCCAATTCGGTTGCCGAAATAGTTTGTGCATGAGGAAAAAAAGATCTCACATGTAAGAGAGAGACAGACGGGTTCCAAAAGAGGGGCCATATGTCAGAGACGCCAATGCTTTGAAACCAAAGCCAAACAAGAGCACATCTGAAGTCAAAGTTGGGATTATTGACTGGTTGCAAAGAGGGAAACTCCACAAAGTGGGGAACGATGTGGTTTCTAGAAAAGGTGTTAGAAGAGTTTCATGATAGGATAGAAGCTCCTATGAGGTGATTTGAGGGAGAGTTCAAAGATGTAAGGATAATTTTATGATTGGGGTATCCTAATAATTCTTATTTAGAAGGCAGGAGGTATGCAGCAGTCCTAAAACTGGAATCAGTACAGAGGCAGCAATCACTAATATTAGCCAGGATAGGGCGATGTTGGGTCTTTGCTGTTGTTTGAGCAATATTCTAGTTTTTGCCTGAGCTCAGACATGAAGTTATGGAATGTTGTGTACGTTGGGTGGTTGGTTTTCTTGATTCATCACAGTCACGGAGTGGCTTGCCTGATGGTCAACAGGAGACTGCCCAGCCTAGCTGACCTGACAGCATCACATCAGCTCCCGGATGGCAGGGCTTTTTTTCTCTTGCTCGAGAACATTACAAAAGGCAATTTTGTTGGAAAAGGGCCAATGGTATATAGGGTTTGCATCCTGAGAAACTAGAAATCAACATTATTAAAAAAATGTACTCGGGGATCATTTTTATATATGTCATTTCAACCAATTCTAAGAGTTTGGTGGTAGTATCCATCTCCATTTACCAGATGCAAAAAGTGGAAGTGGAAGTCAAGTAGGTAATTTGCTTGCAGCCACAGAGATAATAGCAGGAAAGGCTGGGATTTAAATCCTGATATCACAGATTCTAAAGTATATAATTTTTCTGCTTCAGTAATATATGGATCATATAATTCAAGTTAGAATTGGAAGCAGGTGACAGTATCATGGGAAGAATTTGGGAGTCCCATATGAGAATAGATTTGGATGAAACCGATTCTGAGTTTCTCTTTAAACAAATTAAATTGGAAGCAGTGATGGAGCCTCATGTATCCATTCATTTATTCATTTAATCCTGGTTAATTTCTGTTTTTTTTTAATCGTGAAACACACATAAACAAGGGAAAATAGCAAAAATGTACATCTCAATAACTTATAACAAAGTGGACACTTTGTATCCTCCAGTGAGGTTCAATAGCATGATCATTCCAACACGCCAGAATTTTTCATCTTCCTCCTAATTATGACTTGTGTTTTTTCAATCAACAGTAACTGATATTTTCACATTAGTGGTAATCATTTCCTTGCCATTTTTTTTGTTTTACCACCTGAACCTGCATCCATAATACTATAAGTTAGTTTTTTCTTCCATTTTTATTATAAAAGCATGGAGAATACCGTCTTATCTACTTTCTTTTACTCAAAATTATGATTGTGTGATTAACGCATATTTTATTTGCATAGCTGTGGTTTGTGCAATTTCATTGCCATGTGTGGTGTTACTTGGAATGGGATTAAATTTTTATACTTTTTAACACTTTTAAAATGTCTAGTACCATTCTCCTATTGATGGACATTTGGTTTTTTTCAGGTTTGGGCACTTACATATTTTTGTACATATTGCCTGATACATATATGCAAACATTGCTGCTCAGTAGCAGTGAAATTTCTGGATCTGATGATATGTCCATCTTCAAACTTTATAACTGATATCAACCTATCTTCCAAAGTGGCTGCGCCAGTTTACACTCGCTGCACCATTGGATAAAGGATTCCTTTGCTTTAGATTGTTGGTATAATCATCTTTTAAAGTTTGGTCTTTCTGAGATGTTATGGTAATAAAAATTTCTGTGCTATTTATAGTGATAGCAGTAATTTACCTTGCGTTCCTCTGTTAATAAAGTTAAATAAACTTTTGCATGTTTGTTAACTATATGAATATTGTCTTTTGTTACTTCTCTTGGTCATTTTTGAAATGGGAACAGTTGATGTTCTTTCTGATTTGTAGGAGTTAGTTGTATATTCTCAATATGAGCCCCTTAGAAATTATAAATTGTATTAGGGTTCTCTAGAGAAATAGAATCAATAGGTTAAATAAAGATATATAAGAGGAGATTTGTTATGGAAATATTTTGTAATGATTATGGAGGCCAAGAAGTATCACAATATGTCATCTGTAAGCCGGGGAACCAGGAAAGCTGGTGGTGTAATTTTGTCCTGGAGTCTGAAGGTCCAACAACCAGGAGCTACCATATGTGACAACAGGAGATGGATGTCCCAGTTCAAGAAGAGAAAGAGAATTTCCTTCATCCACCTCTTTTTGTTTTTAGTCAGGTACTTCAAGGAATTGGGCGATGCCAGCCTACTCTGGTGAAGGTGGATCTTCTTTACTCAATCTACTAATTCAAATGCTAATCTCTCCCAGAAACACCCTGGCAACAATCCAGAAATAATGTGTTACCAGCAATCAAGGCATCCCTTAGCTCAGTCAAGTTGAAACATAAAATTTACCATTACATGTGTGTTGTAAATATCTTTTCCCACAATCTTGCGTATTTTTCATATCTTTAATGGCATCTTTTGATGAATGGAAGTTCTTTATTTTCATGAAGTCAATTTTATAACTCTTTCTAGGATTAGTGCTTTTTGGATCCTGTTTTAGAGATTCTATCTGGAGATCATAAAAATATTTTCTTGTAATATCATTTAGGAAAACTTTATTATTTTTTCCTTCACATCTCAGTCTTTAATTTACCTGGAATTTATTTTTATGTACAGTAGGGAGCCAGTGTTATTTTCTTCCCTCCTTCCTTCCGATTACCATTTGTCCTTGAACTACTAATTGAAAACTTTTTTGTTATCTGCTGCCGTGCTCTGTTACTGTGATGCAACAAAGAGTCTGTATTTGTGTGGGTCTGTTTTAGGGTACTTAATTTTATACCTTTAGTGTATTGGCTTATTTTCTAGTTTGGGGCTACTATGAATAAAGTTACCATGAACATTCCTATTTCAATCTTTGCGTGGATTTATGTTTTATTTTCTCTTGGGTTAATACTTTCCTTAATTTTTCTCAATAATGTTTCATTATTTTCATTGCACAAGTCTTGTACATATTTTGCTAACTTATCCCTAATATTTCATATTTTCATTATTATTACAAATAGTATATTTTAGTAGTAATCTTCACTTATTTATTAAACAAATTTTTTTGTTTTTATTAGTTAATTTTAAGCTAAAATTCACATTCAGCAAAATTCACATTTATTGTACAATCCTATGATTTTGGCAAATACATGGTTGTGTACCTACCAAAAAATTATATGAAAAGGTTACATCACTTCAAAAATTCTTTTATGTCTCTTTGTAGTAAACCCCTCCTCTAACCCATTCCCCCTGGAAACCACTAGTCTGTTTTCTGACACTTTGCTTTTTTCAAAATGGAATCATATAGTATGTGGCCTTTTTGAGTCTTGCTGCTTTCACTCAGCATAAGGCATTTGCTATCCATTAATTTGTTTCATGTATCAGCAATTCCTTCTTTATTATTATTGAGTAGTATTCCACAGTGTGGAGCCATTCACATGTTGGAGAATATTGGTTCTTTATGAATAGAATGGCTATAAGCATTAGCTTGGGTAAATACCTCATAGTACAACTGCCAGAATAAATTGTAAGTATTTGATAAATTTTATAAGAAAATGCCAAAATAGTTTTCCAAGTATCTGTACTATTTTGTATTCTTACAAGAGATGTACTATAGTTTCAGTTGCTCCATGTCTTCGCCATCATATCATTAGTATTATGTGTGAATTTCATTTTTTGGTTTATTTAAGTTTAGCCATTCTAATTGGTATGTTGTAGTATCTCATTGTGCTTTTAATTGGAATTTCTCATATGACTCCTAATGTTGAACATCATTTTATGTGTTTATTTGCCATCTGAATAGTTTTAGTGAATACATTTTATTGTTGAATTTTGAGAGTATATTTTTGATATAATAACCACCAGGTATGTGTTTGCAAATATTTTCTTCTAAACTATGTTTGTCTTTTCATTTTCTTTATAGTATCTTCAAAGAGCAGAAGTTTATAAATTTGATCGTATCCAAATTATAACTTTAAAAAAAAAAGAATACTTATGGAGTGATGCCTAAGAAATCTTTACCTAACCCATGGTTACAAAAATTATTTCATATAAAATTATATACTTGTTTGTGGTAACCTTGTTCCATTGTTTAAATCATACAAACAAAATTTAAAGAAAAAAATTACTATCATTAGGTAAAAACATTACAGTTTTTTCAAACAGTAGTATACTAAGCTAATTTTTTTCTTAAGAGAATGGGTTTCTTAGTGTGTTGGTATTTCAAAAATCAATAGGATATTTATAAACTATAGAATAGGATAGGGGATCACTTCTATCTTTATGATTAAATGAAATTATTTGTGAACACATTTGATCATTCAAACTTGGTCAAGATATTGAAAAATTTATTGGTTGCTGGATACTTTTATATTCCAATAAATATTCTTGAGCTTTGCTCAAGACATGATTAAGTTAGAAGCAACTCGATCCTTTTGAGTTTTGCTGTTAAATTTTGTTAGTTGGGATCAGAGCTACCTTTCTTCTAAGACTAATTTTCTTTCCTACTGAGATAGGACCCTTTTTTGTGCGCTAACCAATAATCTTTGAATTATGAGGTTTTCCACCCTGGTTGGTGGGAACAGACCCTGATCTCAATCATGCATGAACAACAGGTACTATTCTACTCATCCTTCACATGTTTCTTTTTCTGGATGTGGGTAATTTCTTCACAGGCATTCACTGATCAATATCAGCTGAGTACTCAAAAGACACCGTCTGAAATCTCTGGAGTTTTGTCTCTGCACATCTCTCCCCTCTGTTTTACTTTATCCTGTAAATTCTAGGTACCTTGGCTCCCTCAAGCTTTCAACTCTTCTCAACTCAAGGAGACCACCAATATCTGACTGAGTTTCCTCTTCCTGCACCACCAATTGTAGCTTTCTCCAGCTGGGGCAATCTTAGGGCTCACCTCATTTGTTTCTCTCAGGGATTGCTGTCCTTTCTTGCCAAACTGTTTTCCTAAGTGCTCATAACTTTCATTGGGTTTTCATAAAAATTAAATCATGAAGTACACGAAAATGATTTGTAAACCACAAAATTCTATGTAATCATTATACTGCTTTGTTGGTATATGAGAATTAATTGAAACTTAGTAGCTGAATGCTATAGAATGTCTTAATTTTTTTCCACATTAGTGTTGTAACTTATACCTAAAATATAATTTAAAATAAAGAAACGATGTTCAACACATTCTATGATATGCATATATGGGAAATCAAGTTGATCTTAATGGTAAGAAAAATACTTTGTACTATGTATTGTGCTATACCACATATCTGAAACTCATCTTGGAGGCTCAGATGTGTATGTGTTGCATGTTTTCATCTCATGACTACAATTATTATTATCTAGTTATTATTCTTTTATTTCTTCTTATTCAATGAAACAATATCTTCCTACTGTTTTCTGCACTAGAAATTCATCTCTGATTGCTGTAAAGAGAGTGCAATGTCTCAGTTTTTGCCTACTTAAAGAATACTATATTTATATAATGTAAATAACTACTGAATATCTTTCTTTTTATGTTGCAGATATATGAAGTCTGGGGGCAAGACCTGCAATAATTTCCCTTAAGGTAGGGATATTTTGATTTTTTTCTGCGTTCATTTGTTCAGAGCTCCCTATACAAATCACAATAAAGGGCTTCTGCTGAAAAAGTTAACCTATCCAAAATGTAAATTATAAGAAAAAAATCCCACTAACCTTGAGACAAGATTTTCAAAGACAATTAAATATATCCCTTCTCCAAAAATTCCTTTGGTGTCACTCTAAATTATAAAACACTAGGATTTTGAATAAGTGAAAGTTTTCTTTTCTTTCATCTGCTCCATTTTCAGACACTTGATGAGTATACACGTGAAAAATATCAAACATTAATTTTTAATAGCAAAATAGTGCAAATTATATGATGAACTTGCTTAATATTAAATATTTCATAAGAATGTTTCTACCAAAGGCCATGCAGATAACAACAGGAAGACAAGCATGCAAAGGAGGATTTCAGTATCCTCAAGATACCTGTTTTGGAGCACATAGTAATTGAGGAACGTGAGTAGGAACTAAAATAAATATAAGCTACCATAAATCAAAATATAGGTAGATGGATTGAAAATGAAGGAGAAGATGCTGTCAGGCAGACATGTTTATTATATTTTATGCCAGAGCATACACTCCTCTCATTCAGATTTGGATAGGTAAAGGCCAATGGAAACAAACGATAGGACACACTGACTGCATGGAACTGAAAGTTGATGTTGAATGAGGCTCAGTTCAGCACATCCAAATTGTTAATGCCAGGACAATTAGTTATTCAGTTTAGTTAAGCAATCAAGCTGTTCATGGGTAAGAGGAAGGACTTTGTTAATATTTTGAGCAAGTTCATTGGATTTGGTAAATGATACCAAACATTATTATTGGTATAATGGCAAACTGTTTTCCTTTTCTATTTGTTTTTATACATAGCAGAATAAATGTCAAGTCAACCAAGTATAATAATTGATTTCCCTCTAGAAAATAGAAAACAAAATTCAAAGAGCTCTCAAAGGATCCAACTAAATGTCCAAAGGCTACAATGGGAGGCTTCACGAAAAAGCATATTAAGTAGGTGCAGATTGTCTTTTCAATGAGGCACGTGTCCCATTATAAAGCATACAGCTCAATATAGCAGGTACCACACATCTGTGCAATAATAGGTAAATTGGTAGAAAAAAATAATTTAAATTTTGGCACCTCTTTATTTGAATTGGAAAACTTCTTTTATCTTTTTCTAATCCTCTTCAATAAGTTATTAATTTTTTTCTTAAGATAAATGGGTTAAAATATGTGACTAGGAGATAAAGATTTCAATCTAAATTATAATTATTTCCTACATCTGTTCTGATACATTTAGAATGGTTTGTGCTTGTAAATTAGGTGTTAATGAAATAAAAATGTTGTAACCATGTGGAACATCAGAATTGCAATTGACTGAAGATTCTATAAATTCTCTAAGGATGCTCTATTGCAAGGAAAGCTCTCGTGTGCTATCTACTATACACAAAATTATGTCTTTATACACTTAACAGTTAAATTTAAAATAAAGACCTAAAAATTGCCAAAGGGAAACATTACTAAAAACTGCCTTTTAAAGACAAGCATTCTACTTTTATTACTTTGTCTTTATTTCATTTCTGAACCAGTCAGCTGCACACTGTATAAAAGATATAATGTTTTATAGTCTTCCAGATCCACTCCATAGGGACACAGGCTAAGAAATGTGCCAAGTCATCCTTAGAGGATGAGCTGGTAGCAGTGATGTAATGTCCTAGTCATACTCTCTCAGTTGTTGTCATGCGATAAATCCTACTTCTGCTAACTAGAGGATACTGCAGTTATATTTTTGTTTAAACAGATGCCCAATTCAATAACATTTACATTTAAATGAGATTTATTTGTATTAAAGATGTGAAATGGATAAACCCACAATCATATCATTCCTAATAAAGTATTCCAGCACAGAGAGTTTGGTATTAGTTTTATTAAATTAAGGTGAATTACTGGAAAGCAGAATTTTAAGGAATATGCAGTTATAATACTTTGCAAATTGCAAATAAATATTATAAGATTGTTTTCATATGTCCCTAAAATTTAATTCTAATTTTGTTTTCATTATAGACAAAAGCACCTAATGTTCTAAGGAAATATTTCTCTACTACTCTGATTTTAATTGAAGGTTGCTAATTAAACACTAAATTTGAAAATCTTACAAAAGAGTTGGCATTTAGAGAATTTATTTTACCAAATTGAAAGAAAATTTATTTTATCATTTAAAGCTATGACCAAATTCCAATATAACATGTCAAGATTTATTTAGATGCAACACCAATGTAATTGTTAGAAATTTTGCATCATCTTTCTTGAACTTAACTCCATGTTGTGGGTGTATGCAGCTTTTCAAATAGAAATGTCCAATTTATGTTTACTAAATGAAATTCAAATATTTGCAGTGAGGCATCATCTAAGAGAAACTACATGAATTCTCACTATGATTCATGAGTTAATCTGTAAGAAGTTTTCTTCAGTTGAGTAAAATCTTCCAAGTATTTCTCATTTTACCATTGGACTTACTGTTCTTTATGCTCTTACCTATTTTCTTGAGTGCTTTGTATTATCATGTGTTTCTCTTTTTGAACAAGGCAAACATGTATTACTACTGTCAAAAGTAAGTCTCCAAATAACTCACCTATGAGATTCTTACAAATTGCTAATGTTAAAATTTTCAATTTGTTTCTGTATTGCTATTGAAAAATGAAAATAAAACCAAGACTGAGAGTAATTATTGACTAATAACTTGAAGATTGATGGGTGGACAAACTATATACATTTTTTTTAAAAAGGCAATGTTTATGGCAATGTTTGTTTATTTGATTATTTTGTTGTTCTGATATATCAAAACTCACTTTTATGATTTCTTTCAAGCTCTTAAAACTAAATGGAAAGATTTGAAATTATATTATCCAAACTTAAGTTATTTTTAGAAGTGTTAAATTACCAGGGTTTTTTTTCAGCTTGTACAAGACAAAGACATACTTTTGCCAATAAAATATGATTGACAATTGATGGCTAGAATAAAGGATCTTGAATTATAATGGTGTTCCTTCTTTAAAAATATTGCTAACAAGAATTTTGTGTTGCAAAATATAGATAGGTGCAAGTACTTCTTTTTGACAACTTTGGATCCTGCAAAATAACAAAAATACATTTATTGATTTATTTGAGGGCTCTACATATGTAGCCCAATAAGCACATTTCCTTTTACTCTAAGGAAGAACACTATATCTATCCCTCCATGATTTTTTTTTCTTTTACAATTGAGTTACTATAATAAAAATAATTTATTACTTATGAGAAATTCTTACCCTAAATCTTAGGAATCTCATTTCTTCCTGATTGCTTGATTTGTCAAGCTGTTGAAACAAATTCATCCCCAAAGAATTTATTGTCAATATATTTTCCTAAATGTATCAAAGCAGTAAGAATAAAAGCTACACGTTTTTAAACACATAGGTTCACTAATCTCCTCTGGTGTTTGTTCTTATCAATGTTTGCTGACCTAACATGTAAGTCAGGTTTTTTGGTTGACACAGATTCCTTTTTACTTGGACTGTACTTCCAGATATTACCCTATGGCTAGTAAATAGATTTGAGAGACTTTCACATGTAAGTAAATCAATTATATTACTTTATCCGAAAAATGATTAAAATGCTTTTGCTTTTAAATTGTGTTTGTTTAAAATATATTTAAACTTAGAATCAATTTATTTTCTCTAAAAAGTAAAAATAATGATTCCAATTGAAAAGATGATTTGAAAATTCTTATTAATACACTTATAGCATTCACATATATGCTTTTCCAAAAAAAAAAAACTCGGTTACAAAAAAAGTAAAAGACCATTCCTACCTAGATTTACTGTTTTAATTTATACCTATTTTCATTATTACTTTTATCACACCTTTTCATTGCTCTTTCAAATTCAGAATTATTTTTCTTTACCTTACTGTGATTTCAAAGTTGATTTGAACAAAAAGCAATTTTTTTTTTTTTTTTTGAGACAGAGTCTCACTTTGTTGCCTGGGTTAGAGTGAGTGCCATGGCATCAGCCTAGCTCGCAGCAACCTCAAACTCCTGGGCCAGCCTAGCTCACAGCAACCTCAAACTCCTGGGCCAGCCTAGCTCACAGCAACCTCAAACTCCTGGGCTTAAGTGATCCTACTGCCTCAGCCTCCCGAGTAGCTGGGACTACAGGCATGCGCCACCATGCCCGGCTAAGTTTTTCTATATACATTTTTAGTTGTCCAGATAATTTATTTCTATTTTTAGTAGAGACGGAGCGTCGCTCAGGCTGGTCTCGAACTCCTGACCTCGAGCGATCCACCTGCCTCGGCCTCCCAGAGGGCTAGGATTACAGGCATGAGCCACCGTGCCCGGCCCAAAAAGCAATTTTTATGACTCATTTAAATATATCACTTTTAGAGATCCATCTGGGATGTATACTTTTACAGTATGTTTACTAATAGTAATATAAAGGTAAATTCACTCTAACAATAGCAAAAAGCAAACAGACAAAAAATACTTAAAACCACTGGTGAAATACTTTCCTTAGTATGTTATGTGTATTCCAAGCATTGTTTATGAATGTCTCTTAAAATATATTTATTAGATCAATAATTCACTCTGAAAGGCTCTCAAGGGATATTTTTAATTAGTTGTGGTACAATGATGGAACCACTACTTAATCATTATTTCACAAGTAAACATTAGACAATAATTTAAGTGCTGATTCCAAGCAAGTTATTCAGATTTTGTTATTTTTTTGTCAGTAAAATGGAAATTTCTTTGTATATTAAATGAATCTTTGAAAAAATATGTTTCACAATATTTAGGAAACATTGACTTCTCTATGTGTGTTCAATTTTGTAGAGGTTGAACAACCAATAGGCATTAATAAAAATAAAAGAAAATTATGACTATTAAATAAGTAATTACTGAATTCTTATAACTCATATATAATAGTACTGGAATTTGAAAGAAAAGTAAAAAAAAAAATGAGAAATATATGAATGGAAAGAAAAAGGTTTATCTAGACACATTGTTACTTTCCAATTTGAGATGACTGTCTATATACATCTCTTGAATAGCTCCAGAGAGATTTTTATGTCCCCTGGTAAGCTGTGGTAGTCTTATATAATAGAAATTTCTCCATACATTTAATCTTTCTCTTTTTTCCCCTATGTACTCACACATTTTTCTCTTGTTACCTATTCCATACAGTTGAGAAAACATGTGTCTTCCATATGGTGAGAATACTTTTGTGTTCTTAAAGGTGACTTTCTCTGCTCTTCTAGCCCATTTAAGTAAGCATTGCAGTATTTCCTCATCTGACTTCTTTTATTTTTTTCAGTTATTATCACTAATTTTTCTCTATGCATCTACTGATTTTATTTTAATGAAAGTATGTAAACACATTACTAAAATCCTGAGAAAATTCTAAGTAAATCCAAATGTTTCACTGGGTAAATTAATTAATCTCTCCAGGGCTCCACTTTCTCCTCTGTGAGAATAAATTTTAAATAATTGAAATAAATTATTTATTTATTTATTTAAATTATATAAAAATGTTAGCACATTGTCAGGCACATAGTAAGTGCTCACTAAGTGTTAGGTGCTATTGTTATTATGTGTAGAGTAACAGAAGTAAAAGAGTAGTAGTGATTATAGTTATATTAGGAAAAAAGATGATTTGAACTGCTTAACATTAACTGTTTAAATCTCTTTATTCCTCTTTTCCCTCAAATATATGTGATTTGCTTAATGGCTCATAATCATGACTCCCTCTGCATTTGAACCTTGAGTATTTTTTAAATTTCCACTGCCACATCCCAACTATTCTTTAATATTCTGTCATCCAGAATTTATAAGTGGGCTGCCATCTTTAGCCCTAGAATTGGTGTGGTGGGGGGGAGAGACATATCAGTCAGTATCTATGACATCACTAATTTTCAACTCATATATAACCATGTTCTACATGCGTTTTATCACTGAGCCCCATTTGTTTTTTCTAATAGTGATTAATGTAAAGTAATTTTAAATAAAAGCTTAAGCAAAAGCATAATATCATAAGGAGTGCTTAAAGTAATGAAATTGTTTCTTTTACCGAAAATTTTCTTTTAAACCCTCCCAATTATCATCTTCAGTGACAATATAATCAGACTTAATGCTGAATTGCTGTTAATTTTTAATGCTGCTTATGCTGTTTAATACAGTGTATAATTTGGCACTGAATCTTTTAGTAGAACTAAGCTTTGACATCCTCTGCAATCATCCACTCAAAACTAATATTTTTAATCAATTAACATCTCTTTACCCCCACTCTACCCATATTTCATACTAAAATATATATAGCAGTATAGAATTTTTTTAACATTTTAGAGTCCTTACACATGAAAGTTCACTTTTAGAAGGACAAACTCATTAGAAATAAAATTTCCTCTCAGGCTTAAAAAAATAGTTATAAACTCTTATAGCTGAAAGTAACAACTTGTTAGCAAATTTTCAGCTATAGACTTTTTCTGTTAAGTAATGTCACTGGGATCTAACTAACCTATATGAATCAGAGTATTTAGAGTCTAGAGTCTGTTTTCTCAGAAAAAAAAATATCACTGGGCAATTATAGTGGTTCGCTTAAATCTTTGGGAGAGTTTTTACTAACGTGGTGCTTGGGCCCTGGCTTTCCTGTGACTTTCACCAAGAGTTTAGGATGCATTTCTTAAGCATTAGCTTAGTAAGAACAGCTAATGTTTTCAAATGGGTGCATAACTGTCATTCCCTTGGGAATATGTGGGTGCCTGTCTAGTCTGGATTTCAAACACTGATCAAGAATCATAATTAAAGTATAGATGCAGTTTCATGAATATTCAATAACTCCATAAAAAGAATTAAATTCAGCCATAGATCAATTACATGAAAGTTGATAAACTCCTTTAGCAAGTATGATATTGTCAGGGAAAAAATTCAGGTATGAGAGAAATGTCAATTTTTTTTTATTTTTCCTATAATGCAAATTAATAATTTTGTGTGATAACAGCAAGTTTAATATAATACAATTTCCAGGTTTTCGCATGTTTTTGGTTTAGACTCCATCATAGTCAATTCTCATATTTTCTGCTCTATTTTTTTTTTCACTCAGAGATGGCATCTAAGGTCCAGGGTGGGTGGCATTGGGAGGTTGCTGTGACTTGCACAATGCTAAGTCATGGAAGAAGTCACCAGCAGCACTTTTTCTTCCTTTGTGTTGTAACTTACCCATTGGGTCCTTGTCTTTTCTGAATGTGAGAGGTTGAGGTCTGCTGCCGAGAAGCCTATGTTCCCACTTGGTCACTAGCTCTACTGTCCACTGTAGTCCACTCTAGCACTGGAGAGTAAATCTCCTGGTTCCGATTTAAGATCTGCTTGGGATAATGCAAACTTCTGTGCTGTTCATTGTTACACAAGAACAATCAATGTCTGCTCACTGCAATGTATAGGGTTTACATGTAGGCTCTGAAAGCCTCTCTTGGATTATGTAGATGGCAATTCTATTCTTTTCTCTCTTACCTTGATTGTGAGGAGAAGTCTATGGTTGCGTGCCAGACAAAAAAAAAGTGAAGCACAGTTCATCTCTACTCTTAAATTCTCATAACTATCTGAGAGTTTTACCCCCCACCCCAAACCCCAGCTAGCTCTAGATGTTCTAATAGATGCAGAGATTCCAACCAATGTTTAATCTTTTTTGTTCTGCTCCAGTTCTACTCCCTGTCTAAGCTTGTAGGTGTTTATTGGGTTTAGTAGAGGATGATAGTATCAAGCATCATAAAGGAAAACAACAACAGAATAAGTCTGCTAATGTCCCCCCTGATTATGAAGGCATACTTCTTGGAAAGTCATGCTTAGGACTAATACTCTGGGAGTGCATTAAACTGTGATTGAGTGCTTTGATTAGAAACTGCTCCATAAAACATCATTGGGTGGAAATCATGACTTGAAAATCAATGCACTACATTCAAGTAATTTATTATAAACAACCGAATACTCCCTTCAATCACAACATTTAAGGACATCAAATGCCATAACAATTGAAAGTCGGGAAAATGAAAAGAAAAGAAAAGGCAAAAGAGAAAGGAATGCTGCAGCCCTACGTCTTATATTATTTGAGCTCCAGTCCCTTCAGGTTCACTTTAACCAAAATTCACACAATCCACAATTTCCTCATTCTCTGACCAATCCTGTCACCTCTTACCTGTTGAGTTGTACTGTGCCTTTAACACACATTATCTGTGTTTTCCCTTTTCAAAGATTTCATCCATTCTCTCTAAAGAAATGCTCTTATGAATTTCCAGCTTCTTCTGAGTATCTCCAACATTCCGTTAGTCTGAAGGTGGGGGTCAACCAAAGATCACACAACAGAGTCTTGGACACTTCTTTTGCAAGTCCTGCCTTGGACATGTAGCTTAACACATTGGAAAGTGGAGGGTAATTATGGTCTTAGGGTCTCAGATGAACTGAGTAAGAAAGCTAATATTTTAGCAACTGTTTCACATGTGCAAAACTTAAGGAATACATTGAAAATAGGAGTGATAGTTCTAATATTTGTCAGAATTCCTGCTGGAACTTGCCCTGGCTCTGGTAATGACTCAATACCCTAGAAACAATGTTTAGATCTTTGAAACAAGTCTTTTGGAAAGTTGAAGGAAAAAGGCAGGAATAATGAGAAGAAAGTTGTCATAAGTAGGATAAAATTTTTTTGAAATATTAAAGCAATTTATCTCTGTTTAAATAAAATGAAAATAATATTGCAAGCAGAAATATATTTCTAACTTTTGAATATATAATTTGCAATATTTATATTGAAAAATTTTATATTCCAAATTTCAACCACAAGTTATTTTTATAATTTATTTTTACTTTTTTCTGATAAGAATGAGTGTAACTTAATTGTACCTATTATAATTTACATTTCTCTCTAATAAAATAGGGCATTGAGAGGAATAATTTGATATGTGTCTGCATAGGCACCACATTTAATTTTCTATTTTTTCTACTTTAGGTAAAATGTAAAACTATAGTGACTATTTGCAAAAGTAATTGCATAAAGTTAACAACATTTGAATTCACAGAACCATTTTTACAGAGCAAAAGAAATAGAGGTAGCAGAATATAAAAGCAAGTAGATTAGACTGACTTATCATTAATAATATTTATTTGAACTCCACCTCCTTTAGCATGATATTCTTTAACATAAAGCAAAAAAAATGTGTGTGGGTTGTTTACTTGTTTTATATTTCATATTCTAAGGAGAAAAATTTGCAACTAATTACCATGCTCAGAAAAGAAAACCATTCACATGGAAAATGAAATTTGAAAAACAAAGCACATGTGTTTATGCTCTAGTAGTGCAAGAAGGGACTTACACATCAGTTTTTCAAGATGTGAATTCCAGGTTCTTGATGACATTCTCCATAAGTTATGTTGTCCTTTGTGTATGTGTATGTTTTAAATGTATTAAAAGTGCCCTATTTTATTTTTCATGTTTAAATGATAGTACAGATTTTCTCCATTTGTATTTATTTCCATTTGCCTCTCATTTTATAATATTTAAATAGAAGAGAGATAAGAGAATCAAGTAAAAGAAATCTGTACTAAGGCAAAAATTATAAGAATCAACCTGTAACAGGATGGTATGGGTTCTTTTTTTGTAATTCCAAAATATTAGGGAAATACAAATGTTTGTGTTACGTGGATACCTTGTACAATGCTTGGGTTAGAGCTTTTAGTGTGTCATTCATTAGAATAGTGTTCACTGTACCCAATAGGTAAGTTTGTACCCCTCATCCCCTCCCAGACTTCCCCCTTCTCAATTTCCATGTGTGCCCACCATTTAGTTCCCACATATTAGAGTAATGGTCTCCAGTTCCATCTAAGTTGCTGCGAAAGACTTTATTTCATTCCTTTTTATGGCTGAGTAGTACTCTATACACATACACACACACACATACACACTACATTTTCTTTAGACACTCATGAATTGATGGGCACTTTAAGCTGATTCCACATCTTTGCAATGGTGAATTCTGCTGCAATAAACATTTGAGTGCAGGTATCTTTTTGATTAAATGACTTATTTTGCTTTGGGTAGTTACCTAGTAGTGGGATTGCTAGATCAATAAGTCTACATTTATTTTTTTGAGGAATGTGCATACTGTTTTCTGCAGAGGTTGTACTAACTTGCAGTCCCACCAACAGTGTGTGAGTATTCCTTTCTCTCTGCATCCACACCAGCATCTATGGTTTTCTGACTTTTTAGTAATGGCCATTCTGACAGGGGTAAAGATGGTAACTGACTGTGGTTTTAATTTGCATTTCCCTAAAGATTACTGATGAGCATTTTTGCATGTTTTTTGGCCATTTGTCTGCCTTCTTTTGAAAAACTTCTGTTCATGATTTTGCCCACTTTTTAATGGGGTTGTTTGTTTTTCTTGCTGACTTGTTTGATTTCTCTGTAGATTCTGGATATTTGTCAATGTACAGTTTGCAAATATTTTCATCCATTCTATAGGTTGTCTATTTACTCTATTGATTACTTCCTTTGCTGTACAGAAGCTTTTTAATTTAATTAAGTACCATTTATTTATTTTTGATATTGCTGTATTTGCCTTTGGAGCCTTAGTCACAAATTCTTTGCCTAGGCTGATTTCTGTAAAAGTTTTTTCTGTGTTTTCTTCTAGAATTTTTATGGCTTCATGCCTTACATTTAACTATTTTATCCATCTCAAATTAATTTTTGTTTATGGTGAGAAATAGGGGTCCTGTTTCATTCTTCGGCATGTGGCTATCCAGTTGTCCAGGCACCATTTATTGAATAGGGTTTCCTTTCCCTAGTGCTGGGGACTTCAGTACTCCACTGACAGAACTGAACAGACAGTTAATCAAGGTACAAGATCAACAAAGAAACACTGGACTTAAACAGAACTCCAGAACAAAGAGACCTAACAGACATCTACAGAACATTCTACCCTAAAACTCTAGAGTATACATTTTTCTCATCAGCACATGGGACGTTTTCCCAGATAGATCATATGTTAGCCTACAAAGCAAGTCTCAGAAACTCAGAAAACTTTAAATCATTCCATGTATCTTCTCAGATCACAGTGGAAAAAAACTAGAAATCAACTCAAAGAACTCTCAAATCTTCACAAAGTTATGGAAATCAACCAACCAGCTACTGAATGATCCTTGAATCAATAACAAAATTAAGATGGAAACTTAATTTTTGAACTGAATGACAATAATAATACAAGCACTCAATGTCTATGGGATATAGAAAAAGGAGTATTAAGAGGGAAATTTGCAGGCTTAAATATTAATAATTACATCACAAAGACAGAAAGATCACAAATTAATAACCCAACGTCACACCTCAAGGAACTAGAAAAAGAAGAAAAAAATCCAACCTGAAGCTTGGAGAGGAAAAACAATAACAAATCTCAGATCAGAACTAAATGAAATGGAAACAACAAAAAATACAGAGCATCAACAAAACAAATAGTTTTGACTTTGGTCAGGCTAATGACCATATATCTTGGTGATGTCCTATTTGTTATGAATCTTCAGGTGTTCGATGATCATCTTGTATCTGGATGTCTAAACCTCTAGAGATATTAGGAAAATTTTCCTCTATTATTCTCTCAAATAGGTTTTCCATGCTTATTGATTTTTCTTCTTGTACCTCAGGGGTATCTATTATTCTTATATTAGTTTGCTTTGCATAATCCCATATTTCTGTTAGTGACTATCCATTGTTCTTTATTCCTTTTTCTACATTTTTTGATGGTTCTGATAAATTTTGAAATTCCCTAGATGTCTCTTTCACTTCTCTAAGTTCACTTATCTCTTTTCTAATGTATTCTATCTCTTTAGCGAATTTTTAATTCATGTCTTGAATTATTTTTTTGCTTTCTTTGAGATGGTTTTCCACCTTCTCCACAATTCCATTCATCTTACTTGCCATTCATAATCTGAATTCCATATCTATGATTTAATCAGTTTCCTTTTGGTTGGAGCTCATTACTGTAGAGCTATTGTGATCCTTTGAGGGTGGCAAGACAGCCTCCTTTTCATGTTGCTGGAGCTTTTATGCTGATGCTTTCTCATCTTGGGATACTTCTCTCAGTTCAAAACAGATAGCAGATATGTTATACTTGTTCTCTGCTGAGACCTCTCTTGCTCTATGAAGATAGGGATGGGTCTCTAGATGGTGTGCTTGGGTCCTACTCCAGAAGCCTCACCAGACAGGAGGGGGTGGATGCACCGTGGGCCTTTAACATTGCTGCTCTGCTGCATCTCCCCTGTTTCCCTGGGATTGTCACCAGGCCACTATGTCAGGGCATCCCTGGTGCCAGGTGTGCACATGAGGTGGAGCTGGCTGGCAAGGCAGAGCATCAGCACAGGGTGGAGGAGGTCCACACGTGCAGGCGTGGGCAGCCAAGGTGCCAGGTGTGTGGACTCGGCGAGGTGTGCGGCAGGGTGCGGCACAGGGTGTAGCAGGTGCTCAGGGTGTAGCAGTCACTCAGGCCCATGGGGCTTGGTGTGGAGTGGCCCCTCCATGTGGCGTGGGTCATTGGGTCATAGCTCACACACAGGGTGGAGCGGGGCCCCTGGATGCCTGTGCAGGATTATGTGAGTCCATGGCATACAGACCACCCAGATCCAAAGGCCATAGCTGCACCTGATTTCATTCCACCTGGGGCGTTTCAGGCAGCAACGGCCACAACAGTGGTCAAACTGCCCCATCAGTGGGAAGTGAGCACTGGGGATTAGGGACATGTGCTCCGCCAGTGTCCCACAGGAAGTGGGGTTGAGCAGGATCACAGCCCTTGGTCTCCTGTTCTTCCCAGGGCCATAGGCAATGGTGGCAGTGGGGTCTGGCGCATCACCTACCCACGGGGTGCACAAGGGGATGCTCATGTCACCTGCCAATGGGCTGAACAAAGCTCTGGGATTCCCCAGCTCGTCACTGCCTGGCAGGGGTAAGGGGAGAGGCTGAAGTCACAGATCTGAGCCCTGGGGAAAAATAGCATTCTGCAGTTGGTATGTTGCAGTGGTCCCAGCTACAGTGCCCAGGGCTCCCAAGCCAGCTGTCCCTTCTGTCTGGAGCAATGCAGTTGCACAGCCTTCAGCAGGTCCCTGTATCAGTCTTGAGGCCTGCCACAGTGGAGGGGCCCTCTCATCTCCAGTTGCAGTATCATCAGGGGAAGCGTGGAGTCTGGGATTTTCTCCTCTTTCCCTTTCCCATGTGTGGCCACCTTCCCTGATTACATCCGGTCCTGCTGAGCAGCTCATCCCATTTCTATCTTCTTCACTTCACTCCCACCTGCCCTCAATGGATTCCCAGTGCTCTTGCTCAGATGATCACTCCAAAGGTGGGTATCTATTCACCATTTTCCAGCCTCTCCATGACTGCAGCGTTGTGCAGGCGGCTTCCTGTCCGCCATGTTGGCCTCCGTCCTTTTTCTGGATGGTGTAAATTCTTAGAGGAAATAAAGATGATGACAATCACAGTCATAATTTTAAAAACTGATATGTATAACAGTAATGAATATATTTGGGGTTTTGTCCAACTTTCTTTCCTCTAATACACCACAACTCTTTATCCTCTATGAATCATACCGTCCATGTGGTTTGGCTAGATGAGATCACAGTCCTGACCTAGAAGGCACATGAATCATACTCATCAAATTATACTATTCTAACTCTCTGCCTACTGAGATTGTTTCAGGGATGGACACATGTCCCAGACTGACCAGAATTGCCCAGGTGTTTTGAGAAGGTTAAAAAAAATATGCTGAATATACTCCGGAAATTTCAAGCTATAGGGGCAAAATAATCCCAACCTGCTGGAGACCTATATTCTCACCATGTGGAGAAAGTCTGCTTAATGAAGCCAACACAGAGGAAACCAGAACTTGGGGAGCTTTATACAAACACTCTAATAGCAGTTTGAGATCTAAATTCAGCAGAGTTTAAAGCTAATTCTATCCTGTGGGCTTTTAACCTAATTTAGTAAATCAACTCATTTTTTTTTTTTTTGCTTAATCCAGTTTGATTTGGGTTTCTCTCACTTGCAACTGAATAGATGGTCCCAACTAGAATAGGAGTAATTTGGATCTAGAATTGCGTTCAATACTTTAATGATTCACTCCATTGTCTTCTGACTTAGTTTCTAATAAAAAAGTCTGGTGTAATTACTCTTTTTTCTCTGTATATGTCTTTCTTTCCCCACCTGTCTGTAAGATTTTTCTCTTTATGTTTGGTTTATAGCATTAAAAATATAAGGTCTAGTTTAAAAAAAAATATTTATCTGTTTGTGTTCTCTGAGCTTCTTAGTTCTGTGGCTTAATATTTGTCATTAATTTGGAAAATTATCAGCTATTGTTCTTCATATATTTCTGTCTCATTCTCTTTTTTATTCTTCTCCAGCTTTTATTAAGCATTTGTTAGACTGTTTGCTGTTGTCCCATAGGCGCTGTGTGTTCTATTCTTTTCTCCTCCTCCTCCTCCTTCTTCTCCTCCTCCCTGCCCCCGCTTTTCTCTTTGTGTTTCAGTTTGGGTGATTTTTATTTAGCTATATTCAAGTTCACTGATTTTTTTCCTTGGCTGTCTTGAGTCTACTAATCAGCACTAAGGTATTCTTTATCTCTCATACTGTGTTTTTCACTATGAGCTTTTCCATTTAACTCATCCTTATGATTTCTGAATTTAATAAACCTTCCTGAATTTACTTATTTAATTTTGAAGATTGTCCAGTTTTTCCATTAGAAACTTTAACTTAATACTCATAGTTATTTTACATGTTTCGTCAGATAGTTCCAATATTTGGGCCATATTTGAATCTGGTCTATTGTTTGCTTTGTCACGTGTGTGTGTGTGTGTGTGTGTGTGTGTGTGTGTGTGTTCTCTCCATATTTCTTACAATTTTGTTGTTACTCTTGTTAAATGCCAGACAACTTGTGCAAGATAGTAGGTGGAGACTGGGGTAAATAGTCATTTTATCTCTGATAATGGTGTGTCTTTCTTTCTGTTGGGCCTTTAGTATGGAGAATTGATTTATTCTAATCTGGAATCGGGTTAGGCTTGAGGTTTGTTGCTGCTATGATTACTGTCATTGTACCACTGGTTTGAAGCACTTCTAGTGATACTTTGTGCTAGGCTGAGGCTAGTTTACCAGAAGTTGTTTCTCAATGTCTATCTCACCCTCAGTTTTAGGTCTTATATTTGTATTTACAACACAGAGGGTCTATCTGTGTTCTAGCAACTCTGTCAGCAATATTACACTGTTACTTGTTATTTGGTTTTGGGTAGCCTGGTTGTGGGCAGGTGACAGAGTAAGTTCTCTGTTGTTCTGATTTAGCTTCAGTCTTGGGCAGACACTGTGCCCTGGGACTTGGGGATCTGGCCTTCCCAGTGTTCCTGCCTTTCTCCCAGCTATTTATCTGGGCCTGACATCTGCCCCTGTCTCCACCTCAGGACTAGAGAAATTTTACTCTTTCCTTCTCCTAGCTGCAATGGGCTATTACCAGTGCCCTAAGATAACCAGTATTTTTGCTCCTTCTTCCACAAATTAAGCTTTCTGTTCTGTATGGGAGATAGGACAGGTGGATGCAGGTTGAGATTTGTGCCCTATTGTGGTGGCCATCATTCCCCTCTCCCAGGCCTGCACCATGAGGACTGCTTTCTCAGGACCCTCCCTAATTATTTTTGTGAGTATTCATTGATACCCTGGAGGGCAAAGTCACAAAAGAGTAGGAACCCTCCCTAAGTCTGTGGCATTGTTTTTATCTACTTAGGCTACCATAACACAATACCACAAATTGAATGGCTTAAACAACAGAAATTTATTTTCTCACAGTTCTAGAGACTAGAAGTCTAGGATCAAGGTGTCAACAGGGTTAGGTTCCGGTGAAGCCTCTTTTTTTGGCTTGTTGACAGCCACCTTTTCACTCTGTCCTCGCATGACCTTTCCACAGTGCATGTGCACAGAGAGAGAGTGAGCTCAAGTGTCTTTCCCCCTTTTGTAAGAACACCAGTTCCTTTGGACCATAGCTCTGATCTCCTGCCCTCATTTAACCCTAATTACCTCCCAAAGGCCCCTTCTCCAAATCCCATCACATTGGAGGTTAGGGCTTCAACAAATGAATTGATGGGGAGACACAATTCAGTCCATAATACCAGCCCCCACCCCCCCAGAGCTTCACACTCTTTTGCTAGCACACATTTTGTTTCCTTCAATTTCTTAACTATTCTAGTTCTGACCAGTGTTCTGCTGCTTCTATTACAAGAAAACAGGTACTCATGTCCCATCTCTCCCTACAGGTAGCTCTCTGTTTATATTTTGGAGTAGTTGGTAGATATCAGCTCTCTGTTAGGTTTAAGAAAAGTTGAGACCTTTCAGTTTGTTTTTTATCTCCCTCCCTCACTTCCTCTCTTCCTTCCTTCCTTCTTCCCTCTGCCTCTCTCTCTCTCTCTTTTCCTTTCTTTAATTTATGGATGAGGGTCACACTCTTTCCAGCTCTCTAGGTCTCTTAGTGGTCACCAACAATTTCACTTTGGAGTTAAATTCCAGGTGTTTTTAGTTCCATTGGAATGGAGTAATTCTGTGGTACTCTCAAGTGAGTCCTAACTTACTGCAGTAATAGAGTTATATGAGGTTCAAAACTACTCGTTACACTGCTCACATGAGATAGACATAGTCTCAGCAGAGCTCTAAGTTTATTCTGTGCCTGACACTGTTCATGTGTTGTCTTACTTAATCCTCATAGCAAACATATGAAGTAGCCAACAGGAAAATGAGGCTTAGAGTGACTAAGAAGTTTGCCCAGAGTTGCACATCTAGCAAATAGCATGAGTAAGATTTGAACCAAAGCAGCTTAACTTCAGAGCCTACATGCTTAATCACTGAACTCTTCTGTCTCCTGAGAAATGGAAGTAACCTTCAAAGAGTTACATGCTGGTGAATAAAAAATAAAACCCATCATTTACTTTCTGAATCACTTGGCCACATTTTCAGAAGGAGAGTAGGGATTATTTTTGTCAGTTTTACAAACTCAGAAAAAGAGGCCTCTGTGAAAGTTTTGAAATAACTATTTGTTTACCTTTGTGCTGGCCCAGCTAAAACAACTATTATTGTTTTGATGTACTTAAGTAGGACATGTGTGTTGATCTAAAATATACCCTTTAGGCAGGGCATAGTGGCTCATACCTGTAATCTCAGAAATTTGGGAGGCTGCTGAAGCTACAGGATCTCTTGAGGCCAGGAGTTCAAGACAAGCCTGGACAACATAGCAAGATCACATCTCTACAAAAAATAAAAAAATTAGCTGGGCATGGTGGAGCATGCCTGTAGTCCTAGCTACTTGGGAGGCTGAGGCATGAGGATTGTTTGAGCCCAGGAGTTTGAGGCTTTAGTGAGCTATGATCATCCTACTGCACTCCAGCCTGGGTGACAGAATGAGACCTCATCCCCCTAGAAATAAATAAGTAAATAAATAAAATATAAAAAATAAAAAGTAAAATAAAATCTATCTTTAGTCAGATCAGTTCTTACATTGAGCTAGCTAGTCAGCTTTTCATTTTGTGGCGAATGACTTTTACACAATTAATTACTAATGAAAGTCTCAATTGTGTAGAAAAATATTTAGAATAAAACATAAAAATTTTAATGAGTAAAAGTGACCGATGTTTGACCTCTTTTCATAGACTCTTAATTGAACAATAAGTAGTTATCCTAAAATAATTATGGACTCCAATTGGAATGTGGTTGAGATGATAATTGCTATATTAGGCTGATTGATTAAGGTTGTGAAAAGTTATTAGTGTGAGGGTGAAGGGTCACAAATTTACGTTGTCCTTAGTTTAATTTGAATTCTGTCAATAAAAGGAAAAATAATTGTGGTACTCATATTTTATAAAAAATCATTCTCTCTTCCAATTAATGCCTTTGTCATTCTCTAAGCAATTAACCCAAAAATAAATTATTGCCTACAACCATCAGAGAAAGCATTGTCTTATAACATTTTCTAGGGTTTTTTTTTTCCTAGTAAGTGTATTGACATAAACTACCACCAACTAAATGCAAAGAAATTTAAGGCTGAGGAGGATAATTTTCACATAATTACTTATCCAAACTTTATAAAAAGTTGGGAAGGAAGAAATTAATAATTATTCATTCATTGCCTGTTACACCCTATGGAATGTTCTAGGTATTTTACATATATTATTTTATTTTGCTTTAAAAAATTTGATAAGACAAATACTGTTATTTTTGTTTCAAAGATAAAGGAATCGAATCTCATGAGAGGCTACAAATATTAGCCAAGTTCACACAGATTTTGAAGGAGTAGTGAACATGGTTTCATCTACTTTGCTTCACATCCATTCACTAGAAAAACTACAGTCTACTCAAAATATATTCTAAATATATCTAAAATTATTGGCCTAATTCTAAAAACCTGTTAATTTTTTCAAGAGTCCTAATTAGTACATCAAATAGTTATTGTATGGAGCACAATATGGTACAAAATTATTCAGAGAACAAGTGGGTTTAATAATTTTTCAAATGTCTAAGTAACAGGGTGGTTACTCTGTTATCCTTTACTCTCTTGGCAAAACTATTAGCTGTGTAAACGTGTGACATTCATGACTGGAGGTGTTAATAAGGCCTCTTTGGAGATTTCAACAATAATTAGCAGTAATTACCCAGCAAAATATCACCAAACAAAAGTAAAAAAGAAAAAAAAATTGTAGTGAGAGGGAAAAAAGGAAAATAATAAAAATACAAATGGAGATAGAGCCAGGCAGACCTATTTTCAAATTCTGCCTCCAGCACTTACCAACCATATGACCTTGGGCAACCAGCTTAACCTCTGAGCTCACTTTTCTAAGTTGTCAAAAGGAGATAATAATGTCTGCCTTATAAGGTTATTGAAACACTCAATTATGTAAAGATTTCGAGCACAGATTCAGCACCAAATGAAGATTCAATAGCTGTTAGTTTCTTCTTTTCCTTCTTCTTTTCCTTCTCTTGTGTTAATGCCTAATAATCAGCATCATTCCTAAAATTGTTCTAGAAAGTGGCCCCAGGCATGTGGCTGTGCTTTAAACCATACAGCCAAAAATAAACTTGGACTCAAGGGAGATGCCATTTGATGTGGTAATAGTTGAATAGTTGCCGATGGTGTCTTAATTTATACTGAAGTGGAAATACAGAAATCCCTTAGGATGATGACTCTTCAAGGCTTTCAGAAAGCATTATTCTCCATAGGAAGGGAGAATTGCTTTACATTCTTACTTTTTAATGTGTCTCATTACACCTTTCAAATGTATACATTTCATTACACGCTGCCATTAAAGCATCTCATTATAACTTTCAAATATGTGCATCTCATTACATCTCCTTTAAGCATCTTTACATATTCTCCATTTGTGGATTTCATTAAAGCATTTCCCTTGTATATCTCATTACTAAACTACTTTCATGTATGTTGTTATAACCTATATTTCTCATTACATTACTTAAACATGCACATCTCATTACACCTTTATATTTATGCATCTCATTACACTCCTCAAAAATGTGTATCATATTACATCTTTCTCCTTTGCCTATCATTACATTTGTCCAATTATGCATCTCATTATGCCATTTCATTTATGCATTTTATTATACCTTTCCTTTTATCCATGTCATTATACTCCTTAAACCCAAGCATCTAAGTAAACCTCTCCTATGTCATTGTATACACCTCATAGACATTATCTTCATTTTTCCACATGTCACTTTTTTGGTATCCCTTAAAAATATGAGTCTTGGTCTCAGGGACTGATTGAATTGCTCTTCTTGAATATACATATCTCATTACATATTTACCATATTTTGTAAGATATCCCTTTTAAGCTTAAAACTATTCTTTTTCTTTTTCTATTAAAACCTTTCAAGAAAAAGGGACTCATGCTTTTCTTGATAGCGTCAAGTAATATATCTCATCACAGCCTTCAAATAGCAGCATATCCTTTATTATGACATCCTTGCAGCCCATATTTTAAGTTTTCTAGTATTCTTTTCAAATATGTGCATCGCATTCCTGTCTCTTGGATATGCACTGTTATTCAGCCTTGATCAGTTATGTTTCTTTTCCTACCTTAAATCATTTCTGTCTTAGATGGTTGGGGTTAGGGGTTATAGTATCATCTGATCATTATCTTCAGCCATAAATGAAATTTTCCCTGTTGTGTGTTCTTCTCTAGGATATTACTTTTCCTCCATACAAATATCCTCTCTCCCTGAGGCCACAGATGTCTTTGGAATAAATTAAGGAGTCAAATATAGCCAAATGGTCTATGTGTTACTTTACATACATTCTAGTTTATTATCAGCACTTTTGTTGTGGTGCTATCCAAAAGCATAAAATTGTTGAAGCTCCAATATTCTCTATTCTTTAATTGTATGAGTTTTTTTTTTTTTAGTGATAATGAAATAAACTGTGTTTGGGGCATTTTTTATATGGACATTATTATTATTAAGATTGTATCAACAAGAAATCCTTGATAATCTAAATAATGTATCCAAGATTCTGTAAATTTGAATGTAAATTCGGATAATTTCCAAGTATAGTTACTTGAGAACATTCATAGGATATTGACGCATTAAGTCCAGACATGATTCTGTCACCAAAAGAACACAGGATTGGAGCGGCCAGATTGGTTACAAGTCACAGTTTTCTCTTTTACTATATGAAAACTGGGCAAAATTCCTTAATTTCTTTGAGTCCCTTTACTGCGGCATCAAGATAACTCATCCAAGTATAGCCCATAAATGAGGTTGAAAGCATATATGGATATATTCCTATAAAACAGAGATAATTTTTTGATAAATTTACTTTTTAAGCTGGTTTGTGACATTTTTGGATTTCTTTTTCATTTAGTCATAGAAAACAGGCTGTCAGGTAGCAGCTGTGGCTACAGAGGGATGAAGCCATTGTCAGAACTATTGAACTGAAGAAGGAGGAAATAAAGGGAAAAATACCCCCAGTTCTTGCTGCCCCTTCTCTGCTCTCTTGCTAACATTCCCCCATTGTCTGAGTCCAGCAGGATGAAAGAGAGATGATACATGCTGTAGATGCCACTCCACTCCAAGGCCCTAAACAGAATTGAGATAAGTAGTATGCCTGGGAAGAGAACACAAAGACCAACCAGCCAGTACATCTTCTCTGTCCACTCTTTTTGATTTTGCCGTGCCTGACTCATTACGTTACTTTGATTCACATCACTTTCTTATTTTGGTCATAAAGCAAATGACTATATGAAACATACCACTATTTGTTTGTGAACTTTTTACAATCTCTACTTCCTAATAGAATGTAAGTTCCTTGAGGCTGGGATCATGTTGATGTTTTTCCCTGCTATATTCGTATGTCTGATTCTAAGTTGCTGCTTCATGGGAACAAATTGCAAGTGAGGACGCAGGCCAGAAACCACCATGCAGCAGTAAAGCAATCATTCTGAGAACACTAGAAACTAGTGTGAGAGGCACTGCATGAGGCAGCAAATTGACAAGGACCAGCATGAGACTCGTACAGTTGAAAACTGAAATCAGTATAACAGAGAAACGAGAAGAAATACTAAGAATGCGATTCTATCTGCTGTGGTCAGAGAGATAATGAGGGATTGCCAGGTGGAGAATAACAGACCTATATGACAAATAAAGCCAACAACAACTAAAGTACATTAGTTATATTTAAATGTTTAAGTAGTTGTACCTCAATTTACACTCAAATCTGAAGAATCCTGTACATCATTTAGAATGCATCGGATTGTATGTACGTAGAGTCTTGGCCATATGGACAGTATTTGTTTCTTAGGATTGCTGTAAAAATCATCACAAACTTGGTGGTTTAAAACAACAAAAATTTTTTGTCTCCTAGTTTCTGGAGTCTTGAAGTCTGAAATCAAGTTTCCAGCAGGGTCCTATTCCTTCTAAAGGTTCTTTCTATGGGAGAATTAACACCTCCTGGCCTCCTTTTAGCCTCTGCTGGCTCTCTGGGATCCTTGGCACTCTTTTGTTTGCAGCTGCGTCACTCCAGTCTCTGGATCCAACTTTACATGGTTTCTTTCCCTATGTGTGTCTCTGTGTCATCTCTTCTTATGGAGGTACTAATCATTGGCTTTCTGGCCCACTGTAGGCCAGTGTGACTCCATCTTAATCTAACTACTATCAGCAAAGATCCTATTTCCAAATAAAGTTATATTCAGAGGTGCTGAGTGGACACAAATCTTGCAGAGACACTATTCAACCAATTACATAGTCCATGTAATAAACACCCCAAGATAGTTAACACTAAAAGATTTTTTAAAATCAATGAGTGTATTTATTCTTGAAATATCAATTGAAGAAATTTTTCCTGTACTATGACAAAAAAAAAAAAAGCCTAAATCATTGAGCTCAGCTGACATCTCTGCTCCCCTATTCTCTCTAGATCCATTGCATGAGTCACCTGACAAGAAAGGTTGCACCAGTGGAGTAGCAAGAGATGTTGCTGGCAAAGCCAAAAGAGTGTACCCTGGCCTGCCTGGTCATACCTATCTTCGCCAGCATACTCTCTAATATCTTCTCATACATCTCCCTTCCCTATTGTGTCTCACCACAGTGGTCTATGTCTCCCATCTGTTAAATAAACCCAGGATCTTCCCCTCTTCTGCTTCTTTGCACTCTACTGGGAAGGGCTTTCTCCATATTTTACTATGGCTGACTCTTTCTCACTGTTCCTGATTCAGCTCAGTGGGCACCATATTACAGACATCCCATAAGCACCTACTTATCTAATGGATCTCCCAACACTACACTCTGGCACTCCCTATCACAATATGTTGTTTGGTTCTCCCTCTCTCTCTCTCTGTCTCTCATCACTTAGTGCTATTTACTTTATACCCGTATGTTACCTCCCTGCCTCAGAGTACTTGGGCTCTCCAACGCCAGTAACCTTGCTTCACCTCTTTACTTGTTTATCGCTGAGTCCACATCACCAAGAATACTTTATGGTAGTTAGTGGTAAATATGAATTGAATGAATGAATGAATGAAATGAGGAATGCTTTTCCTAAAATTTATTATTTAGTCAACTTGCTTAAAAAAAAAAAACAGATTCTGTGATTGTCATATACATGGGGGACAAGATATTTTTTTCTTTTAAAAATGGATGAAAATTATGTGCCAACACAGGTATGGATATTGTTTGGCATGCCTTGCTATTACCGAGGAAGTATTAAAAACCAGAAATACTTGATGGGATAGATACGTTAGAGATAGTACATGGTGTAGTTTTAGTCATCTTGCAATCACATAGAAACAATTTAGCTTGAGATATTTCTGTGATTGTTTCATGCTATGAACAATTTCCCCAAAGTTTCTGGACAATTTAACATGTTGTAGTAGTTACTACATGTATTTTAGGGAAAAAAGCTTTATGCAAGTTATAAATTTACTCAATGAAAGAACAAGGCATAAAAAAAGGCTGACTAAATGCCTTTGTCTTCGCATATACACAATCACATATTTAAGACATAACATAAGCGCTTTCCTTCAGTGACTAATATTGTTTTAATTTCTGGAATATCAAAACAGAGTAAATAGAAAATAGAAATTATAAAGAAATGAGGAAATTTGGAACCACCATTTTACTCTCATATTTTTAAATCTATAATATAACTTATATAATATCAAAAACATCTGAACTTAGCTTGGAAAAATCACTGTACACTTTCAATAATTACTCAAAATCATTTCACCAGACTAAATTTGAAATATTTTGGAAATAAATTTAATTTTATCTAATTTTTAAGTTCCTGCCCACAGATAAAAAATGTTTTTTAATTTCCCCAAATTCTGTTTCCTCTAGTAATAGCAATGTAAGTAACTAGATATTTCCACTCTTTAAGAAGAGAAAGAATACTTTTTTACAATGGAAAAATGAATTAAGATATATAAATGAGTTAAGATATTTGTAAGCTTCTGTGAACTCTGATGTGTAGGAATGTACAATGACTCTTGAAAAATAAAATACAGAAGAGATTTATACAATATACGATTCACAGATGTCAACTATTTCTCACCTTTTTGGATATGACAGGATTTTGATTTGTTTCCACTACATCTACCAATGTTGTCTCCAAACTAAACTAGCTGTTCTTATACACAAGCCACAATAGGATATGAATTTATTCCCCAATTCAAGTGTGCTTTGTGTATACTTATCTTTGAGTTCTTTCCCACTCCAGAAATACATGAATATACACGTGCATACACATACACACATTGTCACAATTCAGGCAAAGGCATTCAGAATATTTTAATAAGAACTAAATATTAAAATAAAATAAAATTGACACAATGTGAGTCTTTATACAATGAACAATAACATTTATTAAGCAGTTACTATGTGTTTGGCACCATGCCACATACCAGGAGGCGGAAAGAGTAATAAAATTATTAGCCTCATTTCACAGATGGAAAAGGTGAAGCTTAAAGAACTTTATATACCTAAATTAACAGCTGTAATAAATAGCGGAAGTAGGTTTTAAGCAAAGGGAGTCTTCAATCCAGAGCATGGGTTCCTAACCATTCTATATCCTGAGTATTATTAGCTTACTCTTAATTTTAGAAAACCCTAAAATAGCCTCTTCACCTAAAAATCTCTAAAAGAAATACTTTCCTTGGGCTTTAGACACTGTTTTCTTAGCACTATCTCTTTTAAAATTCAAATAACCTTTAAAAGACTTAATTCATTCAACTTAAAGCACACCTACTCATGGGAGCAGGGGCACATGTCATATTCATTCTTTACTACCAATATGTAACCTAGCATCTAGCCCAAAGTAAGACTCTTCAGTGAATAAATGATGCATGTCAAGGTTTTCAACAGCTGTATGAAGATGCCAGGCAAATGCAAGTGTGTGTCTGTGTGTGTGAGAGTGTGTATGGAAAACAATAAATTCTGATACAGAGAGTGTCTAAGAAAAGGAAGAAAGGATAGTATCTATTTCATAGGAAATGTTCCTTTTACTGATCTTTTTTTAATCCAAAAATAAATAGAGAGAGGCAATGCAAATAGAAAATGATCCCTGGTTTAAAATACTGTATCATTACAAGTTAACAGTTGAATGTATGGATTTGTCAGCTCCATAACTATAGGCAATCAAACATATTCACTACTATGATGGTTTTTAAAATAGTGTCTAAAGAGTTTAGCATAAATTGGAGCTACTATCAAGTTCATTTTAAGTGTCCCTTCAAAATAATAATTCAAAGTTAGCAAGATTTTTTCCTATGAATTATTCATTATTTGAACAAATATTTGAGATACTTCAGAGGACATAGTAGACTAATTTCTTGCCCTCTAGTAGCTTTCTAGCCCTCATAAGGTTATGTCAACAACAGATATAGTAAATCAGTTAACTATATGATCTTTTAGAAGGTGATTTATAGGATGGAAAAAGAAAACTTGGAGCAGGATAAGAGATTTGGGAGCACAAGAGGGAAGGGCTCAATTTAAATAAAATAAACAGTGTGGAACTCATGTAGTAGGTGAGATTTGAGCAAAGGTTTTAAGAAGATGAGAGAGTCAGTAAAGTAGATATCTGGGTAGCTTGCTTAAACTCATATTCTAGGGATAGCAAACTTCTCGATCAAAGGTCCTATTTCAGAAGAATGTCTGGCCTATTCAACGGACAGCAATAGGGTGAACAACTGCCCCAATTTGCCTAGAACTGTTTTGGTTTAGTACTGAATATCTCATGTATTGGGAAATGTCTCAGCTCCAAGAAAATCGAGATAGTTGGTCACCCTAAAACCAGCATAGAGGCCAGTGTGCCTGGAAGAGAAGAGTGGGTAACGAAAAAGGTTATGAGGTCAGAATGGTAGAGGGGGACCATAACATCAGGACTGTTAGGATGTTGTGATGATGCCTGTTTTCACTTAGAGTAAAAAACTGGGAAGGATGTTGAACAGAGGAGAATATAATATATTATGTTTTAAAAGATCATTTTGTAGTCGTTTTAAGAACGGAAACAGAGAGACTAGTTAGGAAGTTAGTACAATTATCCAAATGAGAGATTACAGTGGATTCTGGTGTTGCTTTGCTAGGGTTGCCATAATAGGGTACTACAAACTCAGTGACTCAAAACAGAAATTTATTGTATCACAGTTCTGAAGGCTAAAAATCTGAAATCTAGGTCTTCACAGGGGAATATTCCCTCTGAAACCTATAAGAGAAAGACCCTCCCTTGCCTTTTCTGGATTTGGGTGGTTTGCCAGAAATTCCTTGCCTTAGTAGATGTATCACCTTGGTTCTCCATCTTCACATGGCCACCTTCCTTCTGTATGTCTGTCTCTGTCTCCAAATTTCCCCATTTTATAAGGATTAACAGTCATATTGACTTAGGGCCCACAATGACCTCATTTTATCTTGATTACCTCTATAAGGATCTTATTTCCAAACAAGGTTACATTCTGAGGTATCTGGGTTCAGAACTTCAGCAGTCTGAATGAGGACACAATTCAGCTCATAAAAATTATAGAGGTCCAAATCTAGATATATTTTGAAGTCAAGTAAGCAAGATCTCCTGACAGATTTGGAAGGTGAATGAGAAAAACATGAAGTGTGTCCCTAGCATCTCAGCCAGAGAAACTAAACGATGTAGTTTTGATCAAGTGAGATAAAGAAGGCTGTGGGTAGAAGAGATTTGGAGGGGAGATCAGACATTCAATGCTTGGTGGTTGAGTTTGGAATATCTGTTGCTCTTCCATTGAAGATGTAAATGAACAGATAAATATATTAATATAAAGTTAGAGGTCAGAAAACAGGTATGGATCAGAAATACACTTTTGAGATTTGTCAGCATATTGATGTTTTAAAGTTAAATAAGTAGAAAAGATAGTCAAGGTGTCTACATTGGATAGAGAAAAGAACCATTTTAAGGATTGAGACTGGTGTCATTCCACTATGAACATATCAAAAAGAAGAAAAAAAAGTTAACAAATGATATTAAAAAGAATTAGATAATAAAGTAGGAGGAAAATCAGGAGGATATTACATCTGGGAAGTCAAGCAAAGAGAAAGCATCACAAAAGGAGTAATTAACCATGCCAAATACTGATGTCAGAGTGAGAAATGAGGTGTGACTATTGGATTTAGTCACATGGAAGTCATTGGTGACCCTGACGACAGCAATGTCAGTGGAATTGTGGGCAAGACCAAATGGAGAAGAATTAGAATCAGTGAACAAACATAGCTCTTTTGAGGAATAATATTATTGTAAGGAAAAGGAAAGAAAAAGGGCAGAAGCTGGTGGAAAACAGTGGAAAGAGAATATTTTTAAGATCACAGAAGTAAAAGTAAATTTTTAAGCCTGTGGAAAGGAACAAATAGAGAGCAAAAATGGGATGCTGTATTTGATTGAGAGAGGATTGCTAGAATCATGTTCCTGAGCAGACACCAGGAATGGTATCTGGTACACAAGCTGAAGCTTTAGATGGAAACATGAATGGTTTATTGTGACTATAAATAGGAAAGTAGAGAATGCACAAGCAGATGCACATAGGTGGGTATATGTGCTGGTGGAAATCTATGAAGTTTGTCTTCTGATTATATCAGTTTTACTAGTAAAGTGGAAAGTCAGGTCATCGGGTGAAAGAAAGTGAGAATAGGAAGGAACTTCGAGGATGATCTACAATATCTGTTTTGAACATATAAGCAACATTGAGATAGAGTAGTTGTTATTAATATCTCCATTTTAAAATCCAAGAAAGTGGGTCTTGGAAGAGTTTAGTAACTTCTGTAGGCAAAGTTGAATGAAAATTTTTGTTGTTGTTGTTTGTGATCAAGTCCTATTTATTTTAGAAACATGAACAGTGGAACTGGGAAGGAATGGTGAGAGAAACAAGACACCAGTCCCCCTGACAGAGCCAGATGCAGCACAATTTCTTTCTGCCTGTGTGCTCAAGGTCAGCCCAGCCTTTTCCTGTAAGAAGAGGGCACAGGATGATCTGTGTGGAGTTGGATTATACAGGAGGTAGAGGTGGGACAAATTGGCTCTGGGAACCCCTCTAGACCAGGTGAAAAAGACTAGAGTGCCTGACACACCCTTAGCCAAGAGTACTCCAAACTAGCTCTTTCTGTACCTAAAAGGAAGCCACATTCTGGAGGGGAAACCATGGTGTCCCCTAGTCACCAGAAAGGACTCAGGCAATCAAGGATAACACTTTTACTGACACACATAGGGTCTTCTTTCCTCTGTACCATATAACTCTTATAAGAAAATGCTGAAGATAGAAGTAGAGTAATGATGAAGATTAATTATGTGGATAAAAAATAATAACACTACATGATTGAAATGAAACATTTATTCCAAAAGTATTCAGTTGTTATATTCTCAGGTATGATTGTCAGGTATGATGGTGATTCAAAAGGATTATCTTTCATCATCTAGAATATTTCCATTTGTCTTAATTGGTGCCATAAAATCTTCAGGAATAAACAAATATTTATTTTATTTAAATATTCAGAAATCCCTATAATACCGTTAGAACAGGGCACACCATTAGAGAATGAAAGATAGCTTGACAATCTCCAAGCATTTGGGAAACACTAATTTAGAAAATGAAAATGCCTTATTTTAACTGGAAGATAAAAATTTTGAGATAAAATTCACAATTGCCTTCAAAATCTGAAAGCATAACACTATCGAAACTCACTATTTCAAAGACTGTCATATGAGCCAACACTGTCAGCATTTCTAATGGACGGCTCCTCAGAGCGCTGGCGCACTATCTCTGGTGTAGACTGGCATCAGAGTGGATTAGCTTTTCAGTTTCTTTCCAGCTCTTTTTCCTTTCCACATACACAACTTGTCTGTGTCGATTTTATTTCTATCAAGCTGGAGAAAATGAGCCGAGGTAGAAGGAGAGGAAAAATTGACAGGGGATGTATTCCTGACCAGCATTTGTTATATATTCTCTAACAGATAGCAAAACATGTCAAAAGATGACCAGAATTTGTAATCTCTCAAGACACAAATCCCATTTTGATTTCGAGAAAGTTAAAAGAAATTTAACCTTCAGAAAGTTACACTTGGATCTAGGTTTTGAATGTCTGCCAGTCCTATTTGCTTCTCTTTCCAACAAGGATTTAGGATTTTACACATTTACTATAATTTTTTTTGTGTAAGTGATTGCAGACAGATAAAATACAATATTAAATTTATTCTTAAACATTTGAGATATTCTGATATAGGTTTTCTCATCCTTAGCACTGTGGACATCAGGGTCACATGAATCTTTGTTGTGAGAGGCTGTCCTTTAGTACCAGATCATGACAACAAAATGTCCAAGTATTACCCAATGTCCCCTAGGAGGCAAAATTGCCCAGTTTGGAATCACTCATGTAACAGAAAGGCAAACTTAAACTGCTTTTCATTTTTGTTTGCTTTATAACTGCCATTTTATACACTTACCCTTTTCTACTTCTCCATGCTTTATGCTGATTGACTTTTGAAGTCCTTTTTTTCAAAATTATGCAAAAATTAAGGATCTAATAAGAATTAGTCTTTCTGGCTTCTTATTAACTATAATTCTCTATTAGCTGGGTCCTTCATACTTGTCAGTGCAATGATTGATAATTGATGTTTATAATACACTCAAAGCCCTGTGAATTTCTCAAGTCTTTTTAAATAGCCAAGGAAAATTAAATTTCATTAATTATCGTTTTAAGTTTCAGTGTATTTTTTTCTATTAAAATTCTTTAAAAATTGGGATTGTATACATATGATAACTTTCCCCATTCTTTGATCAGGGGTGACTATAATGGCAAATTAAATGCCATTAAATCCCTTTTGGACAGACCAAATCATTAAAAGACATTAAGATATTTGCTCAAGTTAGAATGGAGTTGATATTTATGGTTCACTTTTTAATTTCACATTTCACGATACAGAAGATATTTTCAAAGCCCAGACCTCTGTTATCTTCTTTAGGAATTAGTCACAATTTGGTAAATACAGACTCTGACTTCTAAAAGATTGTGTGGAAGACTTGTAGCTGTAGCACAAAGCTAAGCTGCCCGCACAGGGGTGGGGAACCTGTGGCCTTGGGGCCACATGTGGCCTTTTGGAGCCTTGAGTACAGCCTTTTGACTGAAACCACATCTCTTAAGGGATTTGTTCTGTGAAGTTTGGATTTGGTCAATGGGAATGCACTGGGGAGAGAAAAGCAAACATCATAGTAATTAAATAAGGTATCAATATTGTTCAAGAGAAATAATATTGAGGTAATAGATCAGTTATATATCAGGTTTTTAGCTCTTTTCTGATGGGAATTTTATAACTTTTATTCTTTGAGTCTGAGCATTTCTAAAATATTTATCTAATGGGATAGAAAATGGAGAAAGGATTGACAGTGCTATTTTAGATAAAATGGTAAAGGTGGAAACACAGCATTTGACTTTTCAGAAGAGTCCTAAATGAAGTGGGTGAACCATCTAAGGGAAATTCAGAAAATTAAAAGATTTACCCACTCCTCAGGCAGAGGTTAACAGGAATTGCAAGTAGCCTGAGGCAAGACTGAACTTGGCTTGTGCCAAGAATGTTCACTGGCCAAGGCAGATGGGGCTGGTGAGTAAATGAATGAGAATATTATTAATAATTTTAAAAAATGAATAAATAATTTCAATGGACCTTTTTTTACTGTATATTTGTACATCTGGTGTCATAATCTTGCTCAAATATAGCTTCATCCCTCCTTCCTTTGTGCTGTTAATGTTTTTTGTTTTTGTTTTTTAAATGACAGGGTCTTATTCTGTCCCCCAGGTTGGAGCGCAGTGGCATGATCATAGCTCACTATAACCTTGAGCTCCTAGGTTCAAGCAATCCTTCAACCTCAGCCTCCCAAGCAGCTGGGACTACAGGTGTGTGCCACCACACCTGGCTAACTTTTTAATCTACTTTTTGTAGAGACAGGGTCTCTCTGTGCTGCTCAGGCTGCTCAGGAACTTCTGGACTCAAGCAACCCTCCCACCTCGGCCTCCCAAAGTGCTGGACTTACAGTCCTGAGCCATGGTGCCTGGCTCTTTGTGCTGTTAATGTTATGTATACAGATTCTCTATATTAAATATTTATTAATTTTAGTGCAATCTGTTTTCAATAATACAATTTTATAGATATTGTTTCATATAATTTTTTAAAAAATCGGTTGAGAGAAAAATGAAGACCAAAATATATCATTATAATATGTTTAAAATTTCCTTTCCAATAAGATTTTCTTGCAATCTTTATTTTACTATGTGCATTTTAATTACTATATGGTGTGACTTCCATTCAGACTGAAGAACTTCTTTAGTATTTTTTATAAAGCAAGTCTTCTAGCAACAAATTCTCTCAGTCTTTGTTTATCTGGGCCTGTCTTTGTTTTGCCTTCATTTTTGAAGCTGGCTTCTAGGTTGACAGTCGTTTTGTTTTGCTTCTTTGTTTTCTTTCAGCGTTTCATCTGGCCTCTCTTTCTTCAAATAAAAATTCCCCTGCTAATCTTGCTGGGGTTACCTTGTGCACGATTTATTTTTTCTCTTAGTGCTCTCAAGATTGTCTTTCTGAATATGATGGGGCTAGGTGTGGAGCTGTTTGTGTTCATCCTGTTGGAGTTTGTTGAGCTAGCTTCTTGGACTGTAAAGTTTTTTTTATCTAATTCAGAAGGATTTTGGCCATTATTTTTTCTGTCCCTTTCTCTCCTCTCATTTTGGTGGTACTGTTATACATGTCAGTTTGCTTAATTGTGTCCCATGGATCCCTGAGACTCTGTTCACTTTTATTTATTTCTCTTTCTTTTTTAAGATCTCAGATTGGAATATTTCTATTGAACTACTTGATTTTTTTCCTGTGATCAAATTGTTATCAAAACCACAAAGGGGTTTCATCCTAGGTCCTGTTGCTCATGACATAATGAGTCAATTATTAAGACAATGAGGATTGCCAGAGAAGAAAGGAATAGTCTCAAATCCAATCATTCTCCCCAGCTAATGGAGATCCTGGGCTTTTCAATGAGGGGCAACTTGCTTTAGGGCAGGTCATGGGGAAAGGTGAGTCTTGGTGTCAGGAATCTTGCTCAGGGGGCTTCAGAATCTCAACTCCTTTGTGTTGTAAAATTTCCATTTCTGGGAAACAATTCAAAAAATCCAAGTACTTAGTTAAGGGAGGAGATTATTAAAAAACATATAGGGATCACTGATATTTGTTCATAGAGACAGTTAAAAAATCTATTCTTCATGCCCTCATAATTTTTTAATTTGAGTTGTTTTATTTTTCAACTAACAAATTTATATTTGCTTCTTTTTTAAAATTTCTCTTTATCAATATTCTTTACTTGATAGAATGTCATCACACTTTTTATTCTTTACACATAATTTCTTTCAGTGCATTGAACATATTTATAAAAGCTGATTTGAAGTATTTGTCTGCTAAGTCCAATACTTAGACGCCTTCAAAGGTGATTTCTGTTGTCTGCATTTTTTTCACTGCATGGATGATTTACTTACTTTCATGTGATAGTTCATAATTTTTGAGACACATTACATATTTCTCAGAGCTTGTTGTTGTTACTTTACGTTTGTTTGTTTAGTGATTTATTCTCATAAATTCTGTTAAGGCTCTTTTCCCCAGTATGTGCAGCCTCTCATACCATTGCTCAGATTTTTACTAAACACACACACACAGGAAAACACACACACACACACACACACACACTCTTAAGCCTGAGTTCATAAGTTTGCATACCTTAGTGGTCAACCAGTCATTGGTCAGAAGTTGTACTTAAGCCCCCTGGGCCAATAAGTCTTCCACGCATTGCCAATGGATCTGTATGTGTCTTGGGTGTGCCTTTAAAGTTGCAGGTGATTACAAGTCTATCCTGCATTCAGCCAGGAACTAGCGGCACACAACTTCCCTCTTCAGTTTTTCCTTTGTGGAGGTAGCTGTGTGCATGTCCACAGCCTTACGGACCACCAGTGATGAGTGTAATCTTAACAGGGCCCTTTTCTCTATCTCTGTCTCTGGGCCTCTCTGTTTCATATCTACGTTTTTGTTTGTTTTTATTCTTATCACAAAATAAAAGTCATTAGCCTTCATTGGTTGATAGACTCTGTGATCTCTATTGTTTTAGACAACACTTCAGGGAATAATTTTTCCATGTTTTGCTGCAAATAAGGTCAACTCCTCCAGGCAAGGGCATTTAGTTTGTCACTTACTCCTCACGGCCTGCCCTGGGAATGCCTGGAGTGGAACTTTTGCACTCTGGAGCTGGGGAAGAAGATGGCAGCTGCGGGTCTTCTGGGGCTGCTCCACTTGCCCAGGATGAAAGTCCTATAACACAGAGCTGGGCGAGGGGAATGTGGCAGCTCCTAATGTAAATGTCATAGATTATCATTTTTCTTACAGAGATTCAATAGATTCTCTTGAATAAATGCTTCCAATTTTTAATATGCCCATTGTTCAATTCCTGGAGCCTCTAAAAGGTTGTTTGTGTCAATTTTACCCAGTTTTATCTCTTTTTCTCTGAAGGAAAGGATTTTTCAAGCTCCTTACACAGCCATACAGCCATGGTGGAACATTTTTATGTATTTTAATGCAGGTATATTTAAAGTATATAAAATCAAAGTGGTAGAGTGAATTTGGTGACATACAAGGTCCACACTTATTTATGATTCTCTGAAAGATAGCCCATATGGTAGAAAGATTTTCACTCCTTGCCTCCATGGATGATTATTTCTTTTGCTGATTTCAATATTTCTGCCATCAAAGAGATTGACCATGTAAATGGATTACATTATCATTGGGTGGTTTACTTAAACTGATGAAAAGTTTAGTTTTATTTTGTTTAAATAAATACAAACATGTTAAAATGTTTATCCTACCCTTCCAGCGCTTTTCCTCTAATTTTTTTTCTACCAAAGTATTCTACTATTATTTGATTATGGGATGCACTGTTTCCTTTCATTCTATCAATCAAAACAATTTCAATCATGCAAACAATACCACTAAAATAGTTAAGAAAAAACTATCAAAATTTTTTTGTCTCAAAGGTCAAATGGCAACTTTAAGATGTACACATAAAAGTAAGTTTAATTAAAATGATGGCCATCAAGGAGAAAGTTTACAACAATTTCCTGTTATATTATTATTATTATTATTATTATTATTTTTGGGGGGAATCATTTCCACACTCTTTTCTCACCCCTAAACCTCCTCTTTTTTTTTCTCTTTCTCTCTTTCTCTCTTTTTTTTTATTTCAAAATATTATGAGGATGCAAACATTTTGGTTACATATAATGCCTTTGCCTCACCCAAGCCAGGGCTACAAGCATGCCCTTCCCCCATACTATGTGCTCTGTCTTTAATCTCAGGATTCTTCTGTTCCTATGTGTGGATTATTTAGCATATGTCTCCTAGATCTCCATTACTTTCTAGCCTTACATATTGCCAAATATGACATAATACATAAGAACTTTTATGACAGATCAAATTAACAAGTTTTTAAAAATTAAAGTACCTACCAAATACTGATGATTTATAAGGAACTTTAAAAGGCAATCTAAAACAATTCACCGGAAAGGAAATTAGTAGGCAAATAATTTCAGAAATTCAGTTTATGGGCAGGTACCACTAAAATGTTTGAGTTGATTGTACTCGATATGATAGCATATGCTATCAAACTCAGTGCTTAGAGTATTCTGAGTGATGATAATATGGTTAACCTTAAATAAAAACAAAAACTCAGCAACTTATTAGTTGGCAGGCAGCCAAAGGAATATTGGCATAAATAGTCTCTGAAAAGTATACAAGACGTAAGAATTAATTATCCTAACTATTTAATTGTTTTTCTTTTTCACTCAGGGCATGAACTCATTTTTGATAACTGTTATTAATTAATTTCAGGGGAAAAATCCATATATCAGGTTTCAAGAAATCTTCCTTGAATGCACTGTGTTGGGAAAACAAAAACAGGAAACATTTCCTCCTTCTATTATAAAATATTGCAAAGGGGTAGTACTTACCTGGCTTGCTACCTGAAAATATTGATTATTAATATATACAGCTTTAAAAAAATCTATAGGATTTTGTTTTAACTTAGGTTATAAGGAATGCTCAAATTCACACTATGAAAGAAGTATGTATCATTAGCAATATAGTTAATTTAAACCTAACATACAGTTATCTAGAAATAATACCCACTGAGGTTCACAAGAACCTCTCCATTAGGGCCCTGGAAGACTCTTAGTTTAATGTGGCTGAAAGAATAATAGTTTTAAAATATTTAATCTGGGTTTCTCTTTTCACTGGCCAGGTTCCTGTTCCTCTTTTTACTCTACACTAACTAGCTTATGCCAGAATGAGTATTTCTTAATAGCGATACCCTTATTACTGATTGAAGACAATTATAACACTTGGCCTCTTCAGTATCTCAAGTGTAAAATCTTAAATTCAGTTTTTATTTATTTAAAGGTGGTTACTGTCCTTCAGTGGTCTCCACAAAGTACCTATTTTCAATTCCTTATTTTTTCTCTATGTTCTGAACTGTCATTCTGCCCTCCTTGAATAGGCACCTCATTTGGCCATCTCGATATATTCTCTATGACCTGTAGATTCCGTGTTTTCTAGGGTCTGGTCTGGATTGTAAAGTTGAAGACTTTTTTCTTTTTTCCTTTTTTTTCTTTTTATGAAATGTTAGTAAAGTGAACATTTTTTAAATTTTTAACTGCATGTTAATAATCCACTGGAAGATTCACAGACTACTGTGACTTCTTAAACAACACCTTTGCCTGCAGAGGATTTTAATGTCCCATAATTCCATGCCTTAATGTGTGGGCAACAGTTTGTAAAACTCAAATGTACATCTTATTTAAATTTTATTATACAGAAAGAGTTCAAAATTAACTAAAGAATCTATTTTTCAAGTCAAGAACCAGAATCTTTCAGATGCTGATAAAGAATCGGTAATTTATTGATGTGTTTTGTATTTGTTCTTCTTGAAGTGTGCTACTGATAGGACGGAAGACTAGCTTGATCTAAATAGCTTTCTAGTGCCCTCACTCATTTTGCTTATTAAAACATCATGTAAAACAATGTCTCTGGCACCTAGCAGATAATTTTATCAAAAATATTATTTCAACTTAATATTATTTCATCCTTAATATGAAGGATGTATAGGAATGCATCCTTAAGCTACACTAATACATTCAAATGATTATTTATTTGGCAAAAAGAAAAGGTATGAAAAGCACATAATAGATAAAGTTTATGGAGAATTCAGGAATATTGGTGACCCTAGCACAAAAGAGATTAAGTAAGATTGATAGAACTTCACTGACCATTGAAACATGAATCTAAAACCAGAGTTTGAATGACCATTGAACCTTCTATTCAGAGAGTGAATTTTTAAAAGTTCTTTCAATTACTTGAGCGTCAGATCTATCTAGCTGATTTAATATTATATTTTGAAGCTAGTAAGTTTCATTTGGATTTTCATGTCTCACAAAAATAATGAAGTTAGTTATTGATTCTAACAAATAAAAAAGAGAGTTGTTACCTTTATTCTATTGTTTCAAAGAGCATTTTATGGGCAACTAGGAAAGCCTGAATGATGAAGGCTAGGAAATGAGCATAAGAGAGATTATTCCACAGGTGGACCAGGTCACTTCTACTGTATATTAAATTCCCTATTTCTACCATTGAGATCATATTCTCTTTCTCATCCAAACTTAAAATTTAAAATATTGACCAATCAATTCCTCTTATTCATCTGTTTAGTAAGACACCAAATGCTGTGTGTCAGTCTGATTTTTCTATTCTTATTGCTACCAAACTGAACAAAATAAGTTCCCTTAAGTAGACTCTTTAAATACTTATCTGACTCAAGCTTCATTTCTCTCTAACTCATCATTTCTAATGGCATGCAAATATTCTTTAAATGCTCTTTCTTTCTTTAAAAAAAATCCTACAAATTTAACTCTTCCAAAGCCATGAATTACTTTATGTTTATTAACATAATCTAAAATTTTCTCTGTAGCTGCAAATGACAAGAATAATCGGATTCCCCATGCAGCCTATTTAGCATGTCTGCCTATCAGACACATCTATCCCCATCAGGCTACTCCCCTTTCTCCTCCACAAAACACTCTCCTACTTCCATGAGCTTTATGCTGTTTTTTTTATCTTTGCATGCACAGACACACACATACACACATACATCACTTTTACCAATTCAAAACTTATATATTCAAGTTAAAATACAAAGTTCTAAGTTTTCTATGAAGGATTTAATGACTACCCCTTAATCTGTAATCCTCTTTTTTGAAAACATGTATATCATACAATTTAGTCCTTGACCATATATATTAATAATATTTTGTATTGCTTCTTTATCATCAAAGTAGATTAGTCTTGCTACCCAGATTGGAGAGCCAGCTAAAGGGAATATTTAACTAATTATCGATAACTAGTTATTTGCCTTAAAGTTTGTGGTATCAGTGTAGATTGGATTGGTTGAATGACCATTGAACCTTCTATTCAGAGAGTGAATTTTTAAAAGCTCTTTCAGTTACTTGAGCGTCAGATCTATCTAGCTGATTTAATATTATATTTTGAAGCTACTAAGTTTCATTTGGATTTTCGTGTCTTGTAAAAATAATGAAGTTAGTTATTGATTCTAACAAATAAAAAAGAGAGTTGTTACCTTTATTCTATTGTTTCAAAGAACATTTTGTGGGCAACTAGGAAAGCCTGAATGAAAAATTGTTGAATAGTAATGTTTCCGTTCACACAATGTCTTCTGAAGGAGGAGTCTGAAAAGAAAAGCGGATGTTAATAGGCAGGGTCATTTTGTGTAAATGTGCTAATGTTATCACATTCTTTCCACCCTATGAACATGCTTGACTGACATTTATCTGCTCTTCTCCAATGATGCATGTCTTGTTCATTGTGTTGGGCAGAGTTAGCTGCCAGACATTGCAACTGGGGAATCAAGCCGAGGATCTTTATTTCTCATTTGCATTTCCTCTTTTAAAATCTTTTATTTTATTTTTATGGAAAAATTAACCCAATTATCAGTAATAAATTGGGGCTATGCTAAATATAAATTTTAAACCACATATTTCCAGAGATTCTATTCTAATGCCGCTCACATGCTCCCCCCATCCCCCAAATACAGGAGTAAAGGTGGATCCTGATTCTTAATTTACCTTTTTTATTATATCTTTAAAAAAAGAAAAAATAAAAGGATTTCACAGTGTGAGCTTAATTAAAGTAAATGGAGAGTTTAAAAGATGAAAGAAGCATGTTGTTTCTTAATTGTGTTGTTGACTTAAAACATAAAGATCTTTGCAACTCAGCCCATATAACATCATCAGCATTGGTTGCATCTATTTTAATACAAGCTCATTAAAGAAAAAAATATCCCTTTCACAGTTTATTTCAGAACTAAACCCATAATCTGGAGGTGAAAATCACCTGTGTGCTACTCTTTAGGATTTTATTGGTCTCTGGTTGGAGTCATGTGAAAAATAAATCAATAAAACCAATTTTTTTCCTTTAAGTTGAGGTCATTCTTAGATTACTTCAATCTTGCCTTAAAAGGTAATGTAAAGAAAAATTTATTTTATAATCAGGCACTTGATTTATATTTTTTCTAATAAACTTTGCATGTTTAATGTAAAAATAATAACCAGAATAGATAGTATTTATACATGAAAGACTGTGATTTGAGACTAAGAATTTGTACAGAGCAAAGATAGAATGCAGTAGAAAAATCAACTTGATATGTTTAGAAACAAAAATGAAAAATAGAGGCAAGCCAAGAACTCAGGTAGAATTTAATCAAGTGGAACAAATATTCTAAGTAACACTAAATCCCTCCAAGTACTCTGGTTTCACCATTCACTAGGGCTCCTCTATCTTGTCTTTACTAAAGACATTTTAATGAACAAAACTACTAATACATCTGAATGATATGCTCAGAAATCACTGTCAGATTGAAAACTATTCTTTCCGCTTTACCTAGGGGGAGGGATCATGGTGAAATTTGGATGCAGTCTGAGTGGGAAACAAAAAGTATCCTCTCTATATAGGGGAAGGCTTGGGTGATGAATTGAAAGGAAGGGCTGGGTTTATATGTTCTTCAATGTGTTGGACAAGAACCTGTCTGTCCTTTCTCCCCATGTTGTGTAAAAGAGTGAAATGTTCACAAATCTACATTGGAAAAGCAAAAGTGAGATTATGAGAAGGATCACTGGAAGAGTCAATATCACTAACAAAGCCCTAGAAAGGCATCCAACTATGAGAAAATCAGATATTTATTCAATAAATATTATTATTTGTCTTCTTGTATCAGGCATTGTTGTGACAATCTATTGGTGAGTACAAGTGAGCCAGTTATTACAGTGCGTGATGTTGCTTGGTTGATATATACATATAAATACAAGTACACACACACACACACACACACACACACACATCCAAGATACTGAGAGGAGCAGAGAAGACAATTTGTGTCAAGAGTATAGAGGGAAGAGAAACCTGCATGACCCAATTCCAAATAAATAAGCAAGCGTGAGCATCATCATTTCATCACTCTTGCATGAGTAATACCAACTCTCAGTTCAACTTCCTTTCTTAGAATCTACCCTCAACTTTGCTTGAATCACCACCTTTATGCTGATAAACACATTATTATATTTGTAGATGGATTATATTTTACATGATGGAAATTTCAGTGAAAGAATAGTAGTGGCCATCTTGTCTTGGTTTTAGGGGTTATTAAAATGTTCATGGAAATTCATGTAGACATAAAAAGCAAGTGAGATATGCAACATTATTTTTCTACTCTCCATTATTTAGTGAAAATTTATTTGAGGGACTAAATCTTATAGATTTAAGATCACTCTGGGTTATAACTTGCTTTAAAAAATAGCAGTCCTCTTTTTAAAAAAAAATGAATTTAACTTTTTCATATCACATTAAACATTCCACTAAACTAATGTTACAATGACAGTCATAATTATTTCTGGGAAGGAGTAATTTTGAGTAATAAATTTTTTAAATGTTTTTCTTAACATTGAAAATGCAGTCAATTTTTAGAATACAAAAGGTTCATCCACTTGGAGGATGAAGTGCTTAGTATAGATACTAAAACTGTTCATTTCCCCCTCCCAACACAACGGTGGTCTAAAATAAACTGAATTCTTCATTTAAGGCAGAACATATGCACAAATAAATTGTTGCTTCAAAAGACGTGAAGCCTTAAACCTATTTCCCAAGATGTGACTCCAAAGTGCAGCAAGAGGATTGTCGTTCTGGAATATGAAAGAGAGATATAAACTGATGGTTCTGATTAAAGATCATTTTGAATTCTCTCTTTTTTAATGGAGATGAAGAAAGCACATTTTGTATGGAGGTTTGTTTTGACTCAGCCTGCCATGAAGCTGTTTAAATCAAGTCTTATACCCATATTATTCTGATTGCCCAAAACATCAAAACATCAACAAAGGAAAAGCTAACCTTGAATTTTCAGCTTGTATTTCAGCCCTTGTAAACAAGTTACCATGGAGATGATACCCAAGTGAGCTACAGGCTTGACTCAAAACAGCCACAGTGTGTGGACTGACAGCACGATATAGCATGGCATCACTGCTATTCATGACAAAACCTGCCTCCATCCTGTGCTACCTACGAGTTCTTGTGCAGAATGCCAGGTGAAGGCTTAAAATTTGCCAAAATTGCCATGGATTCGCTTAGAAAGCAGCAAAATCGGGAAGGATAAACTAAGAATTACACATTTGAATATTATAACTTTGGTAATAATTTTATGAAGATAATGATGTAAGATTATATCCTCTGAGCCTTTTTAAT